>NW_008677071.1:40322-40612 GCF_000695815.1 Acanthisitta chloris
TAATGCACGAGCTGGAACAACCACACAGACACTTCCCACAGGCACAGAGTTTGTCCTTTGCTCAGGTACCACTGGGACAGTACCATTGCAAGGTAAAAGAATGCTGAAATAAACACAATTTTAAAAGGACCAAACACGGATGAAATGCACTTCTGCTTGGACCAAGAGCAGTGCAAAGTGGAAGTGGGACGAGGGGCTCAGGGGCAGCCTCCTCACTCACCTCCCAGCATGACACTGGGCAGCTGCAACACTAATGCACTGGAGAACTTGCTCCTAAAGCATATTATATA
>NW_008677072.1:0-1381 GCF_000695815.1 Acanthisitta chloris
CCGCGCCGAGAAGGTGCGCGAGACGGTGGAGTCGGTGGAGAGCAGGTGAGAGCCAGGAGCATTCCGGCACGTTCCACAGCTGTCCTATCCATCCAACCCTATCCCAGGCCATTCCATCCGTCTGACCCCTATCCCTGTCCATTCCTATCCAGCCCATCCATCTAACCCCTATCCCAGTCCATTCCTGTCCATTCCATCCATCTAACCCCTATCCCAGTCCATTCCTGTCCATTCCATCCATACAACCCCTATCCCAGTCCATTCCATCCATCTAACCCTATCCCAGTCCATTCCTATCCATCCCATCCCATCCTATCCACCTAACTCCTATCCCAGTCCATCCCTATCCATCCCATCCATCTAACCCCTATCCCAGTCCATTCCTGTCCGTTCCATCCATCTAACCCTATCCCAGTCCATTCCTATCCATCCCATCCTATCCCATCCACCTAAGTCCTATCCCAGTCCATTCCTATCCATCCCATCCTATCCCATCCACCTAAGTCCTATCCCAGTCCATCCATATCCAGCCCATTCCAGCCCATCCATCTAACCCTATCCCAGTCCATCTCATTCCATGCCTTGCCATGCCATTCCAGCCTATCCATCTAATCCCATCCCAGCCCTTCCCATCCCAGTTCATCCTATTCCCATCCCATCCTAGTCCCTTCCGGTCCAGTCCAGTCTGTCCATCCCACTCCATCCCATTCGCCCCATCCCAGCCAAGCCCCATTCCCAGGGCTGGGAATCCTGCTTCTCACCCCTGACCTTGGCACAGGCACCAGAAGAACCGGGAATCAGCCCAGGAGCTGCTGGGGCGGCTGCGGGATAACTGGGAGCTGCAGCGCTTCCTGCAGGATGGGCAGGAGGTGAGGCAGGGATCAGGATTGGGATTGGGATTGGGATGGATGAAGATGGAGATGGGGATGGAATGAAGATGGGAACTAGAATAGGATGAGAAGGGATGGAATGGGATGGGGATGAGGACAGGATAGGACAGGAAGAGGTCCAGATCCATTGCCCCCATCCCATTCTGATTCTTACTCCCGTTCCCAGCTGACGCTGTGGCTGAACGAGAGGCTGCCGGTGGCGGGGGATGGGATGGGATGGGATGAGATGGGATGGGGAGGGAGGGGATAGGATGGATGGGGATGAGGACAGGAAGAGGTTTGGACCTGTGACCCCATTCCCATTCCCGTTCCCAGCTGACACTGTGGCTGAATGAGAGGCTGCCGGTGGGGTGGGATGGGATGGGATGGGATGAGATGGGATGGGGAGGGAGGGGATAGGATGGATGGGGATGAGGACAGGAAGAGGTTTGGACCTGCGACCCCCATCCCATTCCTGTTCCCAGCTGATGCTGTGGCTGAACAAGAGGCTG
>NW_008677073.1:0-1139 GCF_000695815.1 Acanthisitta chloris
GTCGGAGCAATAAGCAATAGAACCAACCTTACCACAGACACACACATCCCGATTAATTTAGGGTAGAGTCGATATCCCTCCGCCTGCCACATCTTCGGAACGGTGCAATTACGGACGGCTTCTGTATAAATATTTAAACGTATATATTGGATTTTTTTCCTTCCCCCTTCTTTTTGAGGTTTTGATTATTATTTTTTTTGTAATAGCTATCAATGATGATTATTTTATCTATAAGGGAGACGCGTAACCTTGGAATAAACTCGGCTTCCAACAGATGTTTGGGAAGGCAGTTGTTTTCAAAGACTTGCGAAACCAACCACTTTAGAGAAGATTTAAGTTAGGCTTATAACGGCAACAGCAAAAATAATTAGCCACTTTCCTTTCCTTGCATGTTTCAGATGTGCACGAAGTAATTTTTTTTCCTTTTAAAAATATTTTTTCTTTCGCAATCTTGGGAACTTGGGGCTGGGTTATAATGCAAGTTGAAAAATATATACTTTCTTTTTTTCCTAGAGTATAGAAATTTGTCTCCAATGCAATTTCTGCCTCATTTTACCAATTAAAAGCTATTTTTACCATTTTCTGCTATTGTTGTGCTTTTATTAAAAAGCTGCCTTTCGTATTTTTGATATGAAGGTGGTAACAAAAAAAAAAAGAAAATAAAAAAATCCTAGAATTATTTTTTACTCTTTTTAGAATTTTTGCATGCTATGGAAATGGAAAAGAGCAAATCCCAAGATCAATACATTTAAATATTACACTATAAATTTAAAAAAAAATTGTACAGATTTAAGACCTGTTTTTGTTTGAATTGTACAAATTTTAAAGGCCTGCTATTTAAGTTCCGATAGGGACAATGTCGCTTTATTTACTGTCTCTTAGAATTGTACAGATAGCTCTTTTTTCCGATACAATAAAATCTTTACCATTTTAATATACTTTTTAACGTCCTTCTTTGTGACCGAAAAAACCCTCCGCCGGTCCGAGGTTACGCTAGACTTTTCCCCCACAGGAATCCCCCTTCCCGTTTGCATTCAAAGTTACTTTAAAGCGCAGTACCTGCGAGAAAAAAAATAAGGGCAAGGAGTACACGAGCAAAATCTTTATTATTATTTTAATTATTTTTTTTTGTAAGGCCA
>NW_008677074.1:0-10437 GCF_000695815.1 Acanthisitta chloris
CAGCACTTGGCCTTGTTCAGCCTCATCAGACAGGGAACTTTTGGCATCCTCCACACCATTGACACTGCAAAACATACAGTGCTTTTACTTCTCTCAGTGGTATTAAAGAGCAAGTGGAAATAATGGGAATTAAATAGAGGCAAAGCTTCAAATCTATTTCCATTTGGAGGCTGGAAATAAATAGATACAGGAAAAAACCATAAAGCCCCAACACAAAAGGCCAGTTGAAAACCAAAGGAGCTTTTGCTCTATCTTCTTTAGCTGTTTAAAAATTGGACTTGCATATCTGCAGCTGTCCCCAAATGACAAATCCAGTTTTCTTCCAGTCTCTTAGGGTTTCACTCAGGAAATGATCCATTTAGAAGGAAACCACAGAGGACTTCTGTTAAAGTGTGTTCTGAAACAGAGTTTTCATAACACCCTCCCTGTAGTCAGAGAAGGCAGTTGTATACGGTTTTCAGGGAATTAGGAGGAAAAAAACTTTTCTAGCTTATTTATTTAGCTCTAACCATTGCAGTATCGTAGCAACTCATAGTGCCCATTTGGAAATTCCAATGGGATACACAGGAATCATTCTCATTTCATTGGTGTTGAGTAAATGTCATTAGGAGCAGATTTTTAGAGGAATGTTTAAGGATGCAGATTAACACTTAGTCTGCTCTACAGCAGAACATGGGACAGCTAACTGCTGTCCAAGGCAGCACCAAATATTCTTTATGGATCGAGAGATTTTACTAACTGGTTTGCCAAAGGTTCAAAACAAAGCTCTGAATAAGCAAAGTCAGAACGTTGCAGTCTGAGCCAGTTAGCCACAAGAAACAACCCAGCACATTGTTCTTGTCCATTTGAAGAGTTTAATGCCTCACCTCTTTACATTTCATATCTGAACATCATCCTGAGCTCTGGAATTCTTTCTGATTTCTTTTTAAACAAGTTCCCTTACAAACCCTCAGATTCCCCTGTCACCTTTTGCCTATTCTCCTCTCTCTATTGCTTTTTCTCCCTTTCCTCAGTGAAACTCCTTCATTTATTTCTTCTGCTAATCCAGTGCTCAGGCTGGTCAAGATGTGGTGTCCATCCCATTGGGACTTGGCTGAACCACAGAGAAGTGCTGTCTGCCAAAAAACCTCCCTCTGTCCTCCCATCTGGTTAGTTTTGCTGCTTTAATAAGCTTGTTCATTAAACATTGAGGGTTGCACAGGCTTCCCTTGTTATTTTTAGACTTATCTTCCTGTTTCACCTGATCTTTTATGGGACAGACTGCATTCTTTGCTTCTCCAGTTCCTCTCTCCTTTGATCTCCCCACTGTAAATGGGGCTGTTTAATTAAGTGAAATGTTTCACTTTCTGGGTTTATTTTCCTCAGAAATCCCCCTCCACCTCCTGCTACTTACCAACCTGTTCTCCCCACCATGAATCACCTTCCAGTTCATAGCAGCCTTTGGGAGTGCTGCAAACCCTGTCACCTTTCCTGGTGGCAGAGGTCAGCAGAGAATTACAAAGTGCCACCTGCAAAGTCAAGTTCAGTCACCCAGTTGGTCTCAGCTCAGTTAGCCTCAGATTAATGCTCTCTTCATTTTCTCAGCTTTTTCTATCAACAGCACAGGTGTGTCAAATGGAAAAGCAATAAGAAGTTCTTGAGACAAAGACAAATTTTGCAAAGCCAGTGGGACACAAAGTATAAAAAAAATGGGATGGGGGACTTAATTTTTGTTTGTGCTTCTTGTTGAGGGGTAAAGTGAGGTTGATTCCATTTAAAATTTGCACTGTTCATTTGTTTCCTACAAGCATGATTTAGAGTCAACATCAAGGTTGGAGGAAACCTCTAAAATCATCAAGTGTCTGTTAACCTGTCACTGCTGGAACCCCTAAACCCTAAACCAGACCCTCCAGTGCCACATCCAGATTCCTCTTAAACCCCTCTAGGGGTGGTGATTGCACCACCTTCCTGGGCAACCTATTCCTGACCACCTCAACAATGTTTTCCCAATATCTACTCTGCCTCTGCCCTGGCTCAGCTCAAGGCCATTCCCTCTCTCCTCTCCCTCAGCCCTGGCAGGACACACATCCCACACCTCTCTCCAGCCCTGGCAGGAGTTGCAGAGAGCCAGGAGGTCACCCCTGAGCCTCTTCTCCAGGCTGACCAACCCAACTCCCTCAGCCCTTGCCCATGTGCTCTGCCCTTTGCTGCCCTCGTTGCCCTTGGCTGGACTCGCTCAGAGCCTCAATGGCCTTTGGGCAGTGAGTGCCCAAAGCTGAGCACAGCACTGAGCTGGGACCTCCCCAGTGCCCAGTGCAGGGGGATGACACTGCCCTAGTGCTGCTGCCACACTCTGCTGAGCCAGGACAAGGTGCCCTTGGCCTCCTTGGCCATCTGTGCCCACTGTTGGCTCATATTGAGCCAACAGTGTTTTTATTCCCCCTCCCTTACCATCTTCTAAGCTCACTCTGCACAGCTGCAAGGTTACAGGAAAGTTTACCTGCTGAGAATCCACACAACTCCTCCATCCTGTAGGAAGCACTAAGGCTTGTCCAAATGGAAAATGGATTGTGCAGCTTTGATAAAGACTTACAGTTCCCCCTCCCTTACCCTCTTCTAAGCTCACTCTGAGCAGCTGCAAGGTTACAGGAAAGTCTCCCTGCTGAGAATCCACAGAACTCCTCCATCCTGTAGGAGCACTAAGGCTTTTTGCAGGTATGTCCAAATGAAAAATAGATTGTGCAGCTTTGATAAAGACTTACAGAGGAGAAGCCACATAGTATTTAGACCACTCAGGAACACAAGTTTCAACTTGAGAATGGCTTATGGTTGAACCTTCAATGGCACATAAGTACCTATACCCTGAGAGTCATCTCTCAGCTGTCACCTAACCCACAAAAGATATTAGATCTATAAATACCCCTTTTTAAAGTACTTCTGTACATCTTGGGAGCTCACACCAGTCCTCAGTGTTGAATGTTAAGCCCTCAGGATGAAGCCTTTGCATAAACTCTACAAATTAAGTGTTGGATGTTCCCATTTAACACAGAAGTGACCAGTTGAAGGTAGTTTCTCTGGGTTTTTTTTCTTTTTCCTTGAGGGAACTTACTTAAAGCTCAGAAAACTTTATATTTACTATTATTTTAGCTAAGCTGAGAGGTAATAAACCTATGTAAAGTAGAACACCTTCAACAGGAAGGAGTTCCCAGGACAAGAGACACCTCCCCTAGGAAGCAAAACCAGACTAAGACATCTAATTCCCCAATGTGGTAGAGGTTTAAGAAATATTTCACTCTTTAGTGTTTCACACCAGATACTTCAAATGCTCCCAAGATTGACTTGCTGGCATTGTTTTTAGGTCTTGTGAACAATGCATAAAAATTCCCAGACTGGACATTATAAAATCCACTAAGCAAATGCCTAATGCACTCAATATTATCAAGTCCCTGTTGCATATCTAGCCTATAGGTGCTTGAGTCTCAGTGCTAAGTGGGTCTAAGGATCCATGTGACAAGACACTTTCAAACTGGGATTTTCAACACACTGGAAATAGAAAATGTTTTGCAGCTCCCAGGGAACAGCATTCTCTTTTAAAACTGTCAGTAGACATCAGCACTGCCCAAGTACAGATGCATCATTTATGAAAAGGATGTGTTTTTGCACACCTTATAGCTAGATTCCTAAATAATTGTCACCATTTTAATAGGTGTTAGTTCCAGCAGCTCTTACCGAGTTCCCTGGGTGGTGTGAAGCAGTTTGGCACATTGGAGGTTTATTTAGGAGCCAAATTTCTGGCAGCAGCTTCTGAAAATCTTGGCCATGGTTCCCACATAATGTTAACACAGTCACACTGAATGTCTCAGTATTGTGGGAGATCTACATCTCCAGCTCTCTGCTAAGCTGAAAATTTAATAAGACAACCCCAAAAAAAAGAGGAGAAAAGCTTACATATGTGTGGTGGTGTTAATTTAGTGTGCATTTGCTTATATTTGAAAGAGATTAGCCTTAACTTACCACCTCCTGATTCCATGTGGGTACAAATAACAGGTGAGAGAATAAAAGACATCTTTGTGCATCCCCTGGGATCAGGACTCAGTTCAGGCTGATTATTGTCAGATTGAGTTCACACAGAAGGCATTGCAAAAACTTCAACTAACTATTGAATTGATTGTTTAGAGGTTTTGTGCCACAGAGTTTATGCAGCAGTTGAATAGAGATGTCTTTAGTGGCACTTCTGACTGTTGAGTTTTGCCTTTCTTTTTTCTTTTTTTCTCCATTTTTATTTGTTTGTTTCGTTTACTTTTCATTTCTTCACATGTCTATTTGTATCAAGTTGCCAATCACAGCAGCAAAGGCCTAAACAACCTCAAAAGAATAAATTATATGGTGAAGTTTCTTGCAGAATTTCTTGCAGAATTCTTACCTAGCACTAATTTGACCAATTTAATTACCTAGTACCAATTTGACTAACTTAATGTGATTCATTTTGCTTGATGCCAGATATCCAGAAGAAAAGCATCAAATCTGAGCTGGTTGTTTAGATTTAGAAATAAAGGCACCTTCTCTGTGCAGCTCACACATAGCCAAGATAAGAGTCTAGGTCAGCTGAGATGAATCCCAACCTATCCTGATCCCAGGTGATCTACAAAAATGCCTTTTATACCCTCACCTGTTATTTGTATCCAAATGTAGTCAGGAGGTGGTAATTAAGGCTAATTGAACTTGGTGATCTTAGAGGTCTCCTCCAACCTTGATGATTCTATCACAAAAGCAGGAGATGCTGAGAGAGCACAGTGATGGTGTTATGAGAACTTGTCTGGAGCCAGATTCTCTTGTAGTCCATATGAAACAACCCTGCCAACCTACTCCTGTGACATTTGATAGAAAAGTCAATCTCCTATTGTCTCCAGTGGGAGATGTCACATATCTGAGACAGCATCTGGTGCTGATGATGTCAGTAAATGTCCTCTATGAACTGGGCAGGGAACATGAGTATCATTATCAGGAGACCTGCAACAGGATGTGAACTCACATTTGCAGAGATTAAAGGTTGCTTCACTCACCCTCTTGACCATGCAGCCTTTACCATCCTGCATCCTACTGATTGCTAGGAAAAGAAGAACAAGTCTACAGGAATTGTTCTGCAGTGATGGGTGGACACAGCTTTAAACAACTGCCTGAGGACTTTGCCAAAGGGTGGCTAAAGTGACTTTTTTAACTCCCCTGTTCCATCCATCATGCCACAGTGAGTGATGCCTCTGGAAATAAATCCCTTGGCCAAGCATAACAGGGTCACACCTGCCCAGCTGTTCTTGGTGGTCATGTTGTCTTAGGATGGGATCCAAAGCCCACTGAAATAATTGGAAAAGGCCCTGTTGATTCAAGCAGACCTCTGGATCAGACCCTTAGTCCTTGTTTCTACTAAATGAACTGCCCAAGCTGGCAAAAGATTTCCCTGGATCATGATTTCCCTGGATCCTTGTAGTTTTTAGTAAGTGATGTCATTGTTCTCATCTTCCTCTGCTAATGCATTTTTGGCAAAAATCTAGGAGATCTGTAACACCTAAGGAGCTGCTCCCATTTTTTCCACATAGAAATGGACTTCTGGGATCAAGCTGTGAATAGGTGAGCCATCAGCATGTTCCAGAAGCTGCAGACAGTAACTTGGAGTAGTGAGTGAGAATAGAGCACAGAACAAGGACATATAAGGGAAAATCAACCTCTAGTACACCTTGAGGAGGAAGAGAGTTATTGCATGGTTGTGGAACTGAAGAAAATAATTTGTTTCTTGGCCTGGTGTTCAAGGCCAGGCTGGATGAAGCCCTTGGCCTGGTGTTCACAGCCAGGCTGGATGAAGCCTTGAGCAACCTGATCTAGTGAGGAGGTGTCCCTGCCCAGGGCAGGGGTTGGGACTAGATGTTCTGTAAGGTCCATTCCAACCCTTAAATTCTATGATTCTATGATTCTAGATTGAATAAATTAAAGCAAAACTTCGATTCAAAGACAATTAAAGTACACATGATTCTATTTATTCCAATAAACTTTTGTATGACACTTGTAAAGGTAAACATTCTTTTGAAATCAGTGGGGTCTTTGTGGCCTGACTGTGGTGACAAAGACCTTGATTGTTCTGAAGGTAAGGAGAAAATGTTGATTCCTGACTTAATTGCTCATGTGGTAACTGTGCATGTGATTTGGTTTCTGTGTGTTTATGTGAATCATTTATCCTCTGTTATGGTGTTTGATGTATTGTTTTATCCCCAAAATCTAATTTTGCTACAAATTCATATTTCTTTGTGAAATTACTCAACTGCTATTGTTCCCTCCAAAAGCCAGGCTGACTACAGCCCACCTCAAGGATGTAACCTTGTAAAGACTTTCATTTGTGAAAGCACAGCAGAAAAGAAATGGGGGAGATCATACCCAGCAAGCCAGAGGGAGAAAGAAGTTCTTGCAGGACTGCTAGAATAAACCTCCCAGGGGTAGCTGACTGCAATATGTGTTTCTAATGAAACTGGGGTTTTTTTTCAGCAGTACTTTCCTTTTTTTTCTTCTCTCTTACCTGTATTCCACTATATTTTCAAGGAAGGTCTTTTGAGCAGCTGTCACAGGAAAACAACCCTTTTATTTTCCTTGTCAGTTCTTTCACAGCTATATATGAAACTGTGTGGTGAAACAATCTGACTGAATATGTGCTGGAATTTATCTTCTTTCAAATTGGCACAGATTGACTGTCCACGGGGAAATTGTCAAAATCTATTAGGTGTTTCAGGGGCCCAAGACCTTTATTCAGTAAACAATTTCAGATCATTTATGAATATTGAGGATGCAATTTTAACTCTTACAGATTGAAGCAGCACTAAGCAAGTGGGCACTTGCATGAAGGCTGTTAGGTCTCTAGATAGCCATAAAATTCAGCCCAAGCAAGGAGTGGAAATAGGCTGTAGATTCTTAAATGTCTTGAACTCTGTTAACCAGAACTGGAGGTCAGGGTTAGTGCAGACCATACCCACTGTGCTGTTTAGTACTAGGATGGGCTTTGCCATAGTTTAGTCATTCTCCAAGTGGCACTCAACTTGTGGTAGTGCTGTGGCTGTGGTTAGGGTCTAAGGTACACCAGGGACTCAGCCCAAGTGACATTTCAGATGTGGCCAGAGATGTGGTAGTAGAACATCACTTGGTCTGTGCTTGGCCTGTTTTGTTTCTGAATATACAGGTACACTCTGGTGCTTTGAGAACGTTTTCCTCAGTCAGAAATCCACATTTGGTTGCTAGTGTCTTTGCATTTAGGTTATTCACACAGGGATGTCTCCAAGTGGAACTTGTGGTAGTGCTGTGGCTGTGGTTAGGGTCTAAGGTACACCAGGGACTCAGCCCAAGTGACATTTCAGATGTGGCCAGAGATGTGGTAGTAGAACATCACTTGGTCTGTGCTTGGCCTGTTTTGTTTCTGAATATACAGGTACACTCTGGTGCTTTGAGAACGTTTTCCTCAGTCAGAAATCCATATTTGGTTGCTACTGTCTTGTAGTGCTGTGGCTGTGGTTAGGGTCTAAGGTACACCAGGGACTCAGCCCAAGTGACATTTCAGATGTGGCCAGAGATGTGGTAGTAGAACATCACTTGGTCTGTGCTTGGCCTGTTTTGTTTCTGAATATACAGGTACACTCTGGTGCTTTGAGAACGTTTTCCTCAGTCAGAAATCCATATTTGGTTGCTACTGTCTTTGCATTTAGATGACTCACACAGGGATGTGCTCACCTAGAACACATTTGGTTGCTAGTGTCTTTGCATTTAGGTTATTCACACAGGGATGTGCTCACCTAGAACATGAGGACCATTCTGCATTATGTTAGCTATGTGTACTACCTGAAGAATTAATCCTCAGGCATACACCATACCTGGATGTGCTGGGCAGAGGCTACATTTACTCCCCTATCCCACGATGAGCTCTGTGCATCCCCCAAGCCCAGAAAGAGAGCAGGAGGTGGAAACCCAAGGGAGACACAGATCCTGGCTTGTACTGAGCCCACTGGAATAGATTCCTTGCTAGAAGCTGATTTTGTGTCGCCCTGAGGAGGAAGTTTGCCAGCAATGCAGGAAGTACATGCTCAGCCTTTGGCACTGTGTGTGTTGTTCCTAATGCAAATGTTAAGGAAAATGCCAAATCATAAAGAGTGGAACAAATCTGAACCACAAAACCTTAACCTGCACCATAGATTGGACACATGTCAGATTGGAGAGTTGGAAAGGTGAACTGAAGTAGTTGGAATTGCCATGAGGAAGGACTGTAAAGCAACTTCACTGTAAAACTTAATCTTCTCCTGACAGACTGCAAAGGCATTATTTGATCACATTTCTCTCTTCATGGACTGTGTTAGGGCTCCACCTGGCAGAAAACACAGGGATTACTTAGTTAAAAATGGTATTAAACAAGCAGCAAACTGTTTATATGTGAAAGTCTGACCAATTGGAATAGTGTGCCCAGCTCATCTGATTCTAATCCAGGATTTCCAGTGCCCCATTAGCACATCTAGATGTCTCCAGGTTCAAAACAAGTTTTCTCAGACTTGGATTAGAGACTAAGTGTAAAACAAGGGACAGAAAAGAGATGCAAACAGCCATGGGAGGAAAAGCAGAAATATGTGAGTGTGAGAGATGATGTGTTACCAACATGACTCACCTTGCAAATATCTTCCTGGGCTCACCCCAAAAGGCACAGAAGGGAGAACTCTGATGGAGGTTGAAGAGGTAGGTTTGTGGGTTGTCTTCAGGCAAGGTGTGTGAGAACCAACTTACTCTGTGCAGGCCAAAGAAACAGCTGAAGTGATTCGTTTGTCAGTATGGGTGTAATAAAGGTGGGAGCCAAGCCCAGCAGAAACTAAGTGACACTGGGGAAGTGTCTGAGGGAGTAAATACTGGAGCAGTTTTGTGGACCAGAAGATGAGATTGTGCTGTTCAGAGCTAGAGAAAAGGATGCAGTAGCAGCTGAGCCATGGTAAAGACTTTCAGCTATGTGGCTGAGTAAGGAAAGTTGCTTTGGAGAAATAAGGAGCTGTAGGGATCATCTGGAGAATCTGCCTTGTTTAGAAAATAAATAAGAGCAAGGTGTAGGAGGTGCAGCTCACAGAGAAGTTATGGCCTCTGACTGCAGGGAAAAGATAGATGTGGGTGTTTCAGTCTGGAAAAATGAATATAGTTAATGAAAGAAAAACAAACATAGGAGCCTTCTGCCACAGGGTCTGAGCAGATCCCCCAAGAGAAAACAAGATGTTGGTCTCACAGTGGCGTTTGTCCAGTTCTGACCAACTGCATCAGCAGGGCATAAACTCTGCCTCGGAAAGAGGAGCAGAAAGATTCAAAGCAGGAAAACCTTGAGATGCTGAGCTTTAAACACTGAGTTCATCCCATGCAGCCACAAGAGCGCGCCCCAGTCTCACTGCTTGGGCCAGCCTGGGGGAAATTTAACCTCCTGCTGCTACCTGCACCCTGAAACGAGAGCTGGAGAGCGTGACAGGGCTCCTTCCCTGCAGTCTCCATCTCAGAAGGAGATGAAATACATTGCAGACACACTGAGCCCATCATGGGAGTTTCCCTGGTTTCAAAGCAATGCAAGAAAATAAATAATATTGGTGACAAAGTGCTGCTTTGGATGAGAAAAATCACTGAACGATCTGATTGCTTCGTGGCTTCGCAAATATCCTCATGGGAAACTTGATTTCTGTTTGCACTTCTCTCCTAAAATCTTATCTCCTTGTTGTCTCTCTTTCGTTCAGTGTCCAAGCAAAACCTATGATCCTCTCCTAAAGTCTACCAGGGATTTTCCTGACGAAGTCATTAGCTTCATTAAGCGCCACCCCCTGATGTACAAATCCGTTTACCCAGTGACTGGAGCCCCAGTGTTCACTCGGATCAACGTGGACTATCGGCTGACTCAGATTGTGGTGGATCATGTCCTGGCTGAGGATGGGCAGTATGATGTTATTTTCCTAGGAACAGGTATGAGAGAGGATTTCCACTATCACTCTGTGAAATCCACATCCCTTTAGAACACTTTTAGTTTGGTTGGCCCTGACTAAACCTGTTGATGAACAACTTTTTCCTATGCATGTAGCTGTAGGAAGCATTGAGGTGTTCCTGATTCTGTTCCAGATCTTCCTGCAAGTGCTAAGGTGGTGGATTCACCATCCCTGGAGGTTTTCAAGCTGAGACTGGATGTGGCACTTACTGCCATGGTCTAGTGACTATCTTAGTGTTGGACTTGATGATCTTAGAGGTCTCTTCCAACCTGGTTGATTCTATGATTCTATGATGCTATGATTAAATTAATTTGTCAGCCCAAGACATCACTATTGTTGGGATTTTAATGCCTCCTAGTGCCTAGGTGATAAACCAGAGTAACTGGATTTCTTACCCTCCAAATACCATTCAGTACCTGCCTATACATTACATGGTAGC
>NW_008677074.1:10479-11239 GCF_000695815.1 Acanthisitta chloris
AAAGAAGAAATTAACCTTCATAGTTTTAAAGAGTAGTTCCTCTTATCAGCAGTGGTTTTGTGCTTCAGCATGATGGCTCGTGCAACACTGAGCAGTTAAGAAAGTAACAGTGAAGAAAGATACCAAAAGGAGCCCAAGGCAACAATTCCCCTCAAATCCTTTTGAAGATATAAATTAGCAACATGATAGCTCCAAACATGAAGACCAGGATTGAACAGAGACAGGTTAAACTACTCTGTGAGGGAAAAAAAAACCCAGATTTGCAGTTCTTCTTTGGAAAGGGAACATAAGGGAATATCTCCAGCTGTGATGTCTTGGATTTGGGAGTGCTCATCACATCTTGCTGCTGATAATAGTGAGAAAAAGCCGTTTGAAATTTAGCTGTGTGAAAAGATGCATTCAAGAGTTGGAAGGTGCAAAACACTTTGTTAGTGGCTGTAGAGGCTCTTTCAGGTGTTTTCTCTCCTCCATTATAAAGGTTTTCATACCAATAAAATTATATTGAGTGACCAGCAACTCAAATCCTCCAGTGAACTCTTCCTGCCCAGCACCAGTGCAAACTCTCCAAGTGTCAGTAGTTGGGTTTAGAGGTGGCAAGGCAGCAAATACCGTGAAAGTCACTAGATGGCACTCTATAATATGCAGATATTTACTTTTCTGCAGTGCCTTCCTTAAAAAGGAGTTTTGTTTTTCAGAAGTACATGGGTTAATACTACTTTATTCTCTAAACTCCAACTCATCAAGGTTGGAGGAGACCTCT
>NW_008677075.1:0-242 GCF_000695815.1 Acanthisitta chloris
AGGAAGGAAGGGAGGAAGGAAGGAAGGAAGGAAGGAAGGAAGGAAGGAAGGAAGGAAGGAAGGAAGGAAGGAAGGAAGGAAGGAAGGAAGGATCCAGACCAGCCAAACTTAAGCCATATTGTAAAAACGCACATGTAATAAAATACGTGCGGAGCTGAAGAGCGTGAATGCGAAAAAAGAGGGCTGATCTGAGACTGAAGCAGCGCCTCGGTTGCCCCCCAGACAGAGGTGGGGGTGCTGCC
>NW_008677075.1:449-1013 GCF_000695815.1 Acanthisitta chloris
TCCATACACTGTTTGCTTTTCTCCTCCACTAAGCACGAAAATAATCGCACATGTGTATCAGCAGTCCTCTCTCGCTGGCTTCAAGCTGTTATAATTTTGAATGAGGGGGCATTTAAAAATTATGACCGAGATTCCAAATTGCCTCTTTGAAACCAGCACCGAAAAATCATTCATCATCGCTTAGAAAACTGCCCTGAAATTAAATTAAAACGAAATGAGGGAGTCTTCCTCCCGACGTGTGAGTCTTGGCAGAGCTACTCTACACCTTGATTTTCTATTTTTTTCCCCTTCTCCTCCCCCTCCTCTCCCTTTTATTTTTTTCCCTCTCTCTCCCTAAGCCCTAAATGTTATATAGGATAATTGAAATGGGAAACATGATTTGTATCTGGCTGGTGCAGCAGGAGGCTGCCGGCTGTAGCACTGGGTGCGGGGCGAGGGCTGCAGAGCCGCGCGCTGTGTGGCGCGCGGGGGGTGTGTGCGCGGCGTGAGTGTGAGTGTGGGAGTGAGTGCGTGTTTGTGTCTCTCGCCCTCGCCGGCGGCAGGCGGAGCGGCGCCCAATCAGCG
>NW_008677076.1:0-1033 GCF_000695815.1 Acanthisitta chloris
AAAGGAAAAGGAAAAGGAAAAGGGAGGGAAGGGAAAGGGAAGGGGGAAGGAAAGGGGCAAGGAAAAGGGAAGGGGAGAGAAAAGGGGCAACGAGAATGGAAAGGGAAGAGGAAAGAGGAAAGCGGAAAGGAAGAGGACCCCCCCAGGGTTTAAGACCCCCCCGAGTGCAGGATACGCGCGGCGGAGCTGGAGGGGGGAGACACTCAAGTCCTCATTTGAAAGGAACATACTCTTGTGCAGCTGTCTTAATCATCCTTTTGCTCTGTTGTAATTACTTAATTTTATTATTCCTTGGCTAATAGAAGCCTATTAAACAAATCAGTGGCTGATTTGCACTCTCTCCTGCATAAAATGAGCAAAGGGAAGGGAAGGGAAGGGAAGGGAAGGGAAGGGAAGGGAAAAGGGAAAAGGGAAAAGGGAAAAGGGAAAAGGGAAGGGAAAAGAGAAAAGGGAAGGGGACAGAGATGCCGTGGAGCAGGATACACCCAGCTGAGCTGGAGGGAGGAGACCCCCAAATTAGGATCCTCTGAGAGAGACAGGAACCTCCAGAGAGGGAAGAGAAGAGAAAGAGAAATGGAAGGAGAAAAGGGAGTGAAGGGAAGGAAAAAGGGAAAAGGGAAAAGGGAAAAGGGAAAGGAAAAGGGAAGGGAAGGGAAGGGAAGGGAAGGGAAGGGAAGGGAAGGGAAGGGAAGGGAAGGGAAGGGAAGGGAAAAGGGAAAAGGGAAAAGGGAAAAGGGAAAAGGGAAAAGGGAAAAGGAAAGGAAGGGAAGGGAAGAGGGAAGGAAGGGAAGGAGAAGAAGGAGAAAGGAATGGAAGAGGGAAGGGAAGAGCAGGATACACCCAGTCGAGCTGGAGGCGCTCAGGGGGCAGCTCAGCACGGAGCCCCCCGGGGGGGCCCAGCCCCGAGGGCACGTACATGGTGATGGGACGGCCCCGCAGGAACATCTTCACTGACATCCCCTCTGGGGGCCACGGGGGGTCACCCACCGACCCCGCACCCCCCACACCCCTCAACCCACGGTAGAACCCCCCT
>NW_008677077.1:0-2866 GCF_000695815.1 Acanthisitta chloris
CTTCCCAACCGTGTTCCCCCTCCTGTGTCCTAGATTGAGCAATGCCAGGGACAGCACCGCGGTGCTGCAGTCATCTGACACCGTGCTCCAGCAGCACAAGCCATCGCACCAGCCCACGCTGCCACGCCGGTGCTGCTCTGACCCCGAGCAGACACGGGGGGCTGGGCTGCTGCTCTTGCTTTCCGAGGGCTCTGCGGGCTAATAATGTCGAGGCACTTGGTGCTGATGCAATGCCTTCATCATTCCATCCCCAGTACACAGTGCAGTGCCTCGCACGTCCCAGTCTTTCTCCAGCCCCTGCCAGAGTGGATCATAAACTGTCAATCCTGCCTTAAATTTGCGGTGGAAGAGTCTCATGAAACAGAACAGAAAAGTCCACGCTGAAGCACTCCCCCACTTCTCTTTTTATAACAACCATATCTGGTGCTCTGGGACATACACTGTGAACGACGACGATGGAAAAATCCCAGGGTATTTTTACACTCTTAGTCTTTGCTTTATCTGGAGTTGTCTGGCAAATGCTTCCCTCCTGTCTGTGGTCAATATCGCAGCCGCTGGTTGTGCTCCGCTTTGTGCCTTTATCCCTGTGTAGCACGGGCTGGCTTGGAGATCAGCATCCACAGACCCATCCTGCCAGCTCGGGCATGGTGACAGCACCGCAGACCAACTTCTTGCCTCTTGTGGAGTCAGGGTGGAAACACCCACAGCCAGGAGGGAACGTCTTTGCCTTTTTGCAGAGCCTTGCAGACCCACGGCATTTAGTTTGTCTTCTCCATCCTCTTGGTAACTCCATGTCTTCTTCACAAATATTCCCAGGGTTCCTGCTGGGGCTCGTGGGGCAGCTCAGTGCTGTAGGGCTGTCCTGCCCCAAGAGTCAGCAGCCGAGCTCTCGCTCCTCCGTGCTGGCAGGGCTGGGTGCTAGGCACAGTATGGGCACACGCGAAGGCACAGTCACCGTGCAGGAGAGTTTTACCATATTAAAAAGGCAAGTGACATATGGAAGGT
Organism: Acanthisitta chloris; assembly: GCF_000695815.1. NCBI lineage: Eukaryota > Metazoa > Chordata > Aves > Passeriformes > Acanthisittidae > Acanthisitta > Acanthisitta chloris. The sequence continues at coordinate 1,006 of NW_008677077.1, forward strand.
GAGGGGAGGAAGCTGTAATCAACTCTATACCATTTTTACATACACACTTCTGCCTTTTCGTTCAATAATTATAAATAGATTAAGTGCCAACAGTCCCCATCTGCCCCTCGAGGCATGATCCGCTGACCAGTTCTCCTCTCCCAAAGAGGATTCTTTTAACACGCCCCTGCCTGGTTTATATTTTGGGGTGGAGTGAGAAGGGGGGTATTTTTCCCCCCAGTGAAGCTCTAGAGCCCAAGGATTGGTAATATGAAAACAAAACAAAATGATTTGAAGTTAAACCATCTCAGTGTGTGACTCAGAGCTATTCATAGCTCGCTGAAGCCAGCTGCAGCAACGGAGCCAGAAGGATTCTGCCCGTATTATTATTCCAATTACCATCTGAATTAAAAGTTTGAGCAGTGATCAGCCCACATGCTGATGGGAGGGGGAGAGAAAAAAGCGAAGAGAGAAGGAGAGAAAGAATGAGAGGGAGAGAAACCAGATAAAAATGGGAACCACACAAAGGTCCCCAGGATGACAAAGTCGGGAAGAGGCACAGAAAAGGTGACAGCATCACCTCCTGCCTGCTCCCACACCACCCCAGCGATCCCTGCTCCAGTTGCACCGTCCAATGCTAGGCAATGGCATTGCAAGAACAGCTGCCTGTTCCCCAGGATCTCAACAAGACAGGGGATACCCCAAGGTGGGGCTGGTGGGACTGGCATGGGCCTTCACCCACCCTTCTCTGGTCAAAGCAGGGCTGAGGGGACAAAGTGCAGGGGCTGGGGAGGATAAGGGGCAGGGGCTGAGCAGGACTGTAAGGAGAGGATGCTGCTGGAGCAACAGCTGGTAAGAAGTCCCTGCTTTTTCTTGCTGAGTGAGGTAGGTGGGTGTTATTCTTTGCAACTGGCATGACAGGAAAAATTAGATGCTCAGGAGCCCCCTGGCCTTTCCTGGAGAGCATTATTGGCCAAAAAGGAGACAAGATTCTGTGGCAGCCAGGGCACAAACCAAGTCCCATCTGCTCCTGAGAAAATGCAGGGGTTGATATATGCCCCAGCTCCCTGTCTGCCAAAACGGTGGACTAGACCCTGAAGGGTTGGTGCAAAACCCGCAAGAGCTGAAAAACTGAAGGCACTGGGGCGTCCCTGAGGCCTTCACATCCCAGGCAGCTGCAGTGAGCTCAGGTCACCTCCTCCAGCTTCCCAGCATGACTGCACCAGTGAAAAGAGCATCCCCTCTAACTCTCCTCATCCTAGGAACTCCCTTCCCTGAGCATCCTGCCCTGTAGGAGCCTTGACAAGAGGCCATTCCCAGCAGCATCCCTGTGCCTTAGCATCTTCGCCACACAGAGTCACTGGCTAGGAGGGCTGCCCACACAGGGCCTCTTGATGGCTTTTGGCTAGTCAGGGGGTAAGGGGTGTGGAGGAAAAGGGATACAAGGGTGGCTCACGTCATGTGCTTGCCCTCTGCAGTTGTGCTCCTGACAGGACAGGAACAGACTGTCAGTGCCTCTGCCAAGCACCCAGCTAGGCAGGTGCCTGCAAATGGGTTATGAACAATGACAACAACAGTGACAGCAGCAAAGGGTGAGCAATAGCCAGGGCAAAATCTGCTCTATGCCAATCCCCCAGTCGAGAGAGTCTGCAGCCACTGCTCTGCACCCACAGGCTGCACAAGGACTGAGTTCCCAGCCTGGCCTGGCTGCTGAGCACTATCTCATCAGCAATAGGGGAAAAAAATAAATCTCCCCTCAAACCCCTTGCCTTTGTGCTAACAAGGAGCCCAGCAGAGCCACAAGCCTCCTGAGAGGGTCCTAGCTTTCAGCTATGCTTGCTAGGTACCAGAAGCAGAGGGAGCATTCCAGGTAAGCTGCAAA
>NW_008677077.1:2907-6282 GCF_000695815.1 Acanthisitta chloris
GGTCTGCTGACCTGAATTGGTGCAGCTTGATCCATTTGATTTAGCAAATGCATCTGGAAAACATCAAACCCAAGTGCTGCTCGATGCACGTGGTACAGAGGACCATTGCCCCCTCCTTCCCCCTGCCTGCCCGGCATGGCGGGGGCTGCCAGCACGGACAGGCTCCAGCCAGGGGAGAGCGGTGGGAAGCAGAACACAGTGGCTATGTTTGCACACCGCTATGCCTGCGACATCCCTCCCCATCACTACAGGTTGCTGTCATACCCCTGCTCCTCGGGGCTGTGATGCTCACTCCCGCTGGCGCCCTGCCTGCTCACCTGCCTCTCGCCTGACGGCACTTGGTGCTGCCCACGGCTTCTGCCTGGTCACCTCCACCCAGACACGAGGCTTTTTCTTGGTGGTGGGAACAACGGGAACAGGAGAGGAGAGGACTTCTGGGGCCGCTGTGTCTAGTCCCGTGGCAGGCACCGCCTCTTCGGAATGCCATCGAGCTTTTCAGAGGGGTGAAGCAGCCTCTGGGATCCCCAGTGTCCTTCAGCCCCCGCACTCACCGTGCTGCTAGAGAGGCCAATCTACGCAGCTCTCACAGAGCTTTACCCTCCTCTATAAAACAGTCACTTTTGACATCATCTTTCCATAAGACTCCTTTCAGCTGGTCCCTCTGCACGGGTGCTTAAGCAGGCTGCCAGCAGAAAGGGAGCCAGTGAGAGGAGAGGGGAGAGCAAAGCTGAAATGCAGGGGAAAGGAGAACAGGCAGCAGAGAGGCAGCTGGGACGAGGCCAGCAGCTCATTGTACCAGTGCTGGTGCTGCTTGCCAGGGAGGGAAGTAGGTGAGGAGGGAAGCAAGGAGAGGTTTCAGGGTAATTTCTCAGAGCCTTTTCCAGGGGGCAGAATGGGGGACGCTGCCTCCCTTTTTTTCACAAAGCACAAGGCTCCTCTGAAGTGTTTTGGGAGAGATGTTGCCATAGAAATAAAACAGACGACCAGATTGTGAGGGGCAGACCCACTGCCATGGTGGCAGGGGCTGGCACAGGCATGGGCAGAGTGGCGGCAGGAGTTCACGGCCACGGTGGAGTGTGGTAGTGCTGGACCAGGGATGGAGGGTTCCTTGCTCTCTACCCTCCACTCCCTAACCTCCTGGAGAGGAGCAGTAGTGCTGCTGCGCCAGTGTGGCTGGTGCCAGGAGATGGTGGGCATGTCCTCCCCAAATAAACTGGTGGGTGAATGCCAAAAGTGTCCCTGAAGCAGGCTGCCTGCTGCCAGGCTCCCAGGAGGACAGGCATGGAGGTGCATGGGTCTTGGGGGCCACTGGGACAGGGTCACATTGCAGCCAGCTCCCATCCCTCATCTGCCTGGGCCATGGCACTACCTTCACTGCTGTACAACAAGCCTGACAATTCTGAGGGCAAAAACCAGCTCAAAGACAGCCCTTGCCTGCTCCAAGCCCTCCACTTCCAGAGAATCAGTGTCTCTCACAAGAAAAGGCCTCAAGCCCCATCATCCCCATTAAAGCTACATTGTTTGGGGAGGAAAACCAGTGCTAGTGCCTTCAGGTGCTCCATGTGCCATGAAGGAGCATGGGTTTAACCTGACTCAGTTTCGCAGCGCAGCGAGGCAAGCGCAGACAGCTTCACTCAGCCCTTGCCATTCACAGAAAAAGAGCCCCAGCGGGAGGCTGGGAGCCGCGTGCATGAGCAAAGGATCGATTGCTAAGACGCCAGCATCCATCTATTGATTCCTGGCCACACTGCCGGGTTAAGCCAACCCAGCGCAATAACGAGACAGGACAGGGGAACTTGCTGAGGGCAGATTGCCCTTAACCGCTCTGCTCTGCGCCTGCGCTGATGGCAGAGCACCTCGGGCGCAGGTATCCACCACCATGTCCTCGTCCCCTTGCTGGCACCCTCTCGTCGCTGATACCACCCCAGGAATGCAGCTGCTCCCAGGGTGGTGGCTGAGCCGAGCTCAGGGTGGCCAAGCAGCTGGAGGGGCCAGTGGGGACCCATCCTGTCAGGTAACTCCATCCTTCCCCAGCCACCTTCTCGCTTCCCGGCTTTCCTTACAAACCATGGTGGGGAGACCACAGGGCATAAGGACCACTGCTAGTACCCTGCCAGCACCACATGTTGGGGCACTCAGTCTTGGTGCCCAAATAGAGGGAGAGATGGAAGAAGAGAAAGGTGGAGGAGAGGGAGCCCCATTTCCCTCAGGATCAGCCCTCTCCAGCTTACCCTGTCTGTGGTCACCCTCACTATCCCCCCTCTTCCCCACCACCCCCTGTCCCCATCAGACTCATGTTTCCCTCCTAAGAACACGTTTCCCCTATACTTTTTGTCAGTGGCTACAAACAGGGGTGCCCAGGTGCCAGTGTGTCTCAGGCTCCTGTGGGTGCCACTTCCAATGGAGATTGGAGAGGGGGTACATCCCTATGTCTCCATCAAGATGTGCTCCCCACGTGCCCACCCATCCCCTCCCAGGCTCTGGGTGACCCCAAGCCCTGAGCTCATCTCCACACTTCCCACCTCCTGCAGGCACCTCCTCCCAAGAAGCCAAGGAGGGCAAAGAGTGGGAGTTGAGGGTAGTCTTGGAGCCACATCACCTCTGCCATGTGCCCACCATGTGCATTATGACTGTCTGCCCTTCACAGCACACCCCACAAGGGGAGGAAGGGGAGAAGGGAAAGGCCCTGCACTCACTGTTCGCTTTGCCACAGATGGAGTCAGAGCTGGGCAATGGGGATGGGAAACTCCAGGCTCTTGGCAGAAGGATTTGGTTGGTTCCAGGCAATTTGCCCAGGAGGGAGGGCCTTGGGGGCTGAAGGTGGCCCCAGGGATGTCCGAGGTGACCTGCCAGCACCACGCAAACCTGCCTGCCCATTCCCACCCCAGCAGGGATGCCAGCCTTGCCAACAGGGAGCAAAGGCAGAGTTTCTCTGGCAATTTGCTCATGGCTTCCTCCTGAGTTCCTTCACCCAAACCTGATATCCAGAAGACCCTTTACATTGTGCCTATTTGGGGGATGTTGGACCACCACCACCAGGATCAGCCATGCTGGGACTAGGAGCAGCGGAAGGCAAGGGACAGGGGGCCTGAAAAGCTCCACAGGCAGCAGGAGAACCAATACAGCCACTTCAGCCCCATTTGTGCCTGAGCTCTCGGAGAACAGGTCTCCGGTGCATTCTTCTCTGTGAACTGGCCAGGACCATCGCCCACACAGAGCAGGAGGAAAGAAAGGTGAGCAAAGCCCCAGCCCAGGGCGAGAAGAGGCTAAGGAAATACGGGTAGCCAAAAAAATGAAGAAGTTGGGTGCAAAGGGTGGCGAGGGGCGGGGAGGGAAGTTGGGGAGGTTTACAGGCAGGTGCCCACCCCTGCCCCT
>NW_008677077.1:6301-8837 GCF_000695815.1 Acanthisitta chloris
ACGCCATGCACACAGGCAACTTTATTATTCACTGGCACGCTCACATGAAGCCACGCATCTCTCCCTAAGTTATATTTATAGCTGTTCCTCACAGCGAACGCAGATGAAACAATACATTATTTTCCTAAGGGGAAAAAAAACCCTTCCCGGTCTCATGCCGGTGAGGGGAGCAGCGCGTCCCGGCACCGCCTCTTACCCAGGTCCTGCCGAGGGCTGCCGCCTGCTCCAGCCGCGCCGAGCCAGCATCAGAGGACGGGAAAAGCGCCCGGTTTCTCCATCTCACCATGAAGTGTCTCAGCTGGACGGGAGGAATCAGGGAGGTCTCTCTGCAGCCCTTGCTTGCCTCCGGCTTAGGTTTATTTTTTCGCCCCCGAAGAGCTACTTCTCTGCTGTGACCTGCTCCTCTCCTAACTCTGCCCTGCCCACGCCAGCGCTCTCCTCCTGCCTCTGCCTCTCAGAATTTTTTGCTCCCAGGAGCGTCCATCCCACGGAGTGCTGATGTGCCTTCGTGGCTCAGCGACGGGTTCAGGACTCCCCCTCCTGCCTGGCTCCCTCCTTCTCTGGCATTATTCGCCCATGCCCCTTGCTGCCCCCCTGTTCTAGTCCCCAAATCCTCGCTCTGCCTTCCACTCTTCCTCCCTTTGCGCTCCGCTCCCTTTCCCTGGCTGCCTCTCCCCCTCGCTGATTGCTATGCAGTCTGTAGCTGAGAAGTCAGTAACTCTGTGGTAGGATCCAACAGCTTTCCGCTACTTTAGCCCATCCTCGCATGTGAGCTCAGAGCTGCGGAACCGCCATGGGGGAGATGAGAGCAACCACCGGCGGCAGGAAGGGGATGGCAGGGCCGCCGGATACCCCAGAGAGGTGAATCCTCCTGCTGGGCTGGTGCACGGGGATGAAAAATCCACTGGCAGGTTTTTTCCCCCACCTGGATTTGGGCAGCTGGACTGACACCTCACCCAGAGGAAGGACCAGGCTAACTAAGCTTATGCAAAGCATTTGCTGCGGGGCATTGCCTCCCCACCCTACAGAGCTGTGGATTTCCCGCTGGAATGGGTAATGCTGGGAGGAGGAGTGTGGGCACGGAGGGACCAGCCCTCAAGGCTCCAGGATAGTGCACAGCTGCCCTGCTGGGAAACCTGTCCGGGAAACCTGTCCAGGAATCCTCCTCTGGGTCCCCATGGCCAGCAGCATCTCAGAAGCTTTGAAGAGGTCACACCTTGGCGGCAAGACAAGAAGCTGAGGGACTCTTCTGCAGCGAAGCTGGAGGCTGAAGAGAGCCCTGACCCCACAGGCAGCAGCTGTAGGCACAGGGTCCCTGGGACAGCCCTGCTCCAGGGTGGCATAGTTTGAGGACATGGTTTACATCTTGATGTCTCACCTGCTGCCCCCAGTATTAAGGCCTGTGCTGAAAAGTAAAAAAAGATTAACAAAAACACTTTTAGAGTCTCCTCTGGGCCTCAATCCTGCAACAAGCATGATCCTCCCTCCCAAAATCATCCCAGGATCCCCTGGCACACGGGGTGGCCCCTTTTACAACACACTGTGGAGCCTGCTGTCCCCACCGGTACCAGCAAGGACCAGCGTGGCGAGCACAGCCTGCTCCCACCTGGTAAAGACACAGCCAGGGAAGCAGAGGGTGGGTTAGCAGCTCCATGCAGATGAGCAGCTGCAAACCAGGAGCGCCTCAGCCTCCTGCACAGACCATGGCTGCTCACTACTGTTGGAATTGAGGGTCCTGGGGAGCTGCTGTGCCGGGACGGAGCAGGGTCAGCCTGTCCAATCCCTCTGCAGCCTTCCCTATGGGGACCTTGCTCACGTTCAGAGGGGCAATTGCTTTCCCAAAAGCCCTGTCCCTAGGGCCTCTGGGGCTGCTTCCTAAGAGCTGCAGGATGGTAGCTGAGCGGTTGCCCCATGGCAAAGCATGCTATCCCTCTGGAACCATGACAGGACTTTCTCCTCCATGTGATAAAGGGATGAAGATGCTGCTGAGACATCTTACTCCCTCCTGGAGCGGGCAAAGCCATCAAGTACCTGTGCAGTCCTGCGGCTGCCTCTGCTTCAGGTTGTCTTTCCCCCCTATCTGCCTTTTGCTCCTCATCACCAGCTTCCCCTGAGACCTTGCCATGCTTCCCTCTGCCTGTGCATGGTGTGTCAGCCGAGCACGGCCAAGAGGCAGCTGGCAGTGCCAGAGCCATTGAGAGGGACATGGGAATGTCGCAGTGAGGATGCCACCAGCCCCTCACCATCCTTGTGCCCCCGAGGTGCCATGCCCTGACCACCCCACGGCCGCCGGCCCCAGCAGTGGGGTGGCTCACACTCGCCGCCCCCGCCCGTCTCCACCAGCACCGTCTTTAATAAGAAGCGTGGAATATTTTAGCACCTATGGAAAAGCCACCACAGACGGTGGTGGCAGCCGTTGCCAGGGAGACGCTCCCAAAAATAGCCCCACTCCGCCAACCTTTCCCGATGCTGCTGTGGGGATTGAGGGAGGCAGAGGGATGGAGGGATGGAAGGGTGGAGGGAGGGATGGATAGAG
>NW_008677077.1:8876-12351 GCF_000695815.1 Acanthisitta chloris
GGAGGGATGAATGGAGGAGTGAATGGAGAGGGAGGAAGGGAGGGAGGGGTGGTTGGAGCAATGGAGAGAGAAATGGATGGAGAGATAGAGGGGTGGCTGAAGAGGGAAGGAGAGGTGTGGAGAGGGAAGCAAGAATTCCTGGACAGGTAAGCAAATACTTCCTGACCCCTCTCCTGCCTGGAGATGAAGACAAAAGCTACCTCCATGCCAGCAGCCCCTGCTTGGACACCTACAGTCCCACATTCCTGTGACACCCTCAAGCCCTCTCTGCCCTGACTTTGTGTTTAAACTAGAGAACACACTGTTGGCCTCCTTAGCATCTGCCAAACTCCCTCTGTGATCTTACTCCAAGCATGCTATCTTTGTCCCCAGCGAAACTGACCTGGTCATGGGGACAGAGATGATGGGACACAGAGGTAGCCCATGGTGCTCTACCCCACCATGTTCCCCAGACCCTCCTGGTATGCCGAATCATTTCCCTCTCTGGGATGAATCCCTGAGGCTGCCCATCCTGCCCACACTGGATGCAGTTTGAGCCCACATGCTGCAGCAGAAATGGAGGGGGACACCTGGCCAAGAACATCCAGGGGCAAGAGCACAGAAGCCTTCCTGGTAGCAGGAAACAAAGACATGTAAGATAACCCCTTAAGAGAAGGAAACCCCTTAGTCCTTCTTCTCGTCCCATTGCCATTGCCTCACAGGACAGGTGAAGGTGAGAAAGGGCCCTGGATGGAGTTGCTGCTGCCTGGCCCAGGGGCTCTGCAGGAGAAGGAGCCTTCCAGACCAGTGGAGGCAGAGAGGGAAATCCCAAAAATAGAACTAAAGAGGGGGGAGGGGGAGGGGAAGAAAAATAAACCCAACAACCCCAAATTCCCGTTTTTAATGCCAAATCCCAGCTCGCTTGCCTCCCTGTCACCCTGGCGACATTCCTTGTGGTTGCTATGGAAACGGGAGGCATGGAGAGAGCATCACCGTGCGGGGTGGTGGCAGCACCCGGCATTATTTTGGGAGGCAGGGAGACACCCGGCGCAAGGCACTTTGCATCGTGGCAGGGAGGGAGGGAGGAAGAGAGGTTTATTTTTACTCTCTCCCACTTCACGTGCCAATTTTGTTCTTCTGAAAGGGACTAGGTGTCCCTTTGCCATCCCAGCAGCTTTCCCATGGCCCTCATGAATGCTGAACAGGGATGCCCCATGGGGAGACCCCAGCCCCATTACCATGTTCCAGCTGGGTGGGTTTGGTTGGACTGCTCCTATGAAGTCCCTCTGATGGTCACCTCAGTTGGTGGTTCCAGTACCACAGCAGCAGATAATGCTGGGACTTTGAACCAATCAGTTCTTCTTGGGAAGGTGCAAGATGAGGAGAATAAACATTTGCCACCCACAACAGTCTTACCCCTCTGCAGAGAGTTTCTCTCCCTGGGTGGGACAAGAAGCTGCAAAGAGGAGTGCAGGAACAAGAGAAAGATGAGAGCTCTCAGACATTGCACTCCAGGGGCTTGGAAAGGGATCTATCTGCCAGAAGAGAAGATCCCAAAGCTGTTCCTTCCCCCAAACTTTTCATCCCTGCTCCACTGCTCAACCTCTCTGGTTGCAAAAGGACCTGAGACCTGCAGGGTCACTGGGGCTGGGGCTTGGCTTTCACCAGCACCCACATGGCCTTGCAGAGCCCTGCTGAGATCCCAGGCAGCTCCACTGTGATGGCTGGAAACCCAATTTCAGCCACTCCTTACCCTGTTGCTCTTTCACCAATGCTCTCCTTTGGTCTGACCTGCTCTCCTCCCACCGACCTCTGCCTTGGTGCCCTGGCTGAGGGCAGGCACGGCCATGCCCAGTTTTATGGGGCCCAGCGGGTGTTTTCCAACCCAGCCTGTGAATGTGGCTGGAAAAGCCCAATGAGGCAGGTGCTGGAGCGTCAGAGAGGGAAAACACAACTGCCAGCCTAATGGGCAGGGAGGAAATGTATGCAAATGTATTCCGAAAGGGATCCAGTGATGCTAATAGGCTTGTTAATCCCCTCAGAAAGCACCAGGAATAATATTTTTACACTTTAATCATTAAGGATTTTACTCCAAGTGAGCCCATAAGGACAGAGGGAGACGTATAGGAGATGGGCACGGGTGGCAGCTGGGGACAGGGAGGGAGGCAGCCAGAGCCAGCCCCAGGGCAAGAGCAGGTCAGATCATATAGCACAAGAGTAACCAAACTAGACCCAGAGCCAGATGTGATTTGCTCAGGGATGAGGCAATAAATTAAAACACCCAATTGGTTGTATTAAGGCGACTTTGTGCTAGTGCTTAGATATGGACTATCTAATTGCTGGGTCTGGATATGGAGCTCCCCCTGCATAACCACTGCTCCAAGGACAAGGTTTATCCAGGCTGATCGCCCAGGGCTGTTTTCAAAGATATTAAAACTTTCTAGCAGTTACTACTGCTCTCCTTTCTGAGAAACCTCTAAAATCAGCAGCACCCATGTGCTTCTTTCACTCAGTGCATGTATTATCTCATTCATAATCCACTTGTGGGAATCCAGGATTAATACTGTCAGTGAAGTTTGTTTCAAACCAGCCCTTGGAAGGACTTTTTCTTTCCTCTGGGATCCACACTGCTCCAGATGGGACACATGAAGTCAGGGGCAGCTGGTGGAGCAGCCACCAGGGAATGGCTGTGCAGGACCCGCTGTGGAAGAGCCGCAATAGCCCAGGAATTCGAATCCCTCTCCACTTCTCCTGCTCCAGGACACAAGGTGGAGCACTGGGGAGAAGCAGCGGTGGGATAGGGCCAGGAAGAGCAGAAGGCTGCCAGCTGGGAGCGGGACAGAGGTTAATGCACCAGTGGTCAAAGTCCTTGGGAACTCACAGCCCTCGCAGGAGGGAGTGTCCTCAAAGCCAGAAGATGGAAATCCCATTCCCCCTGCCGGTTCCCCTTTATCCACACTTCCGCGTGTAACTTGAGGCAAACTGGGAAAGAAAAAAAGAGGAAGGAAAAAAAAGAAAAAGGGAAAAGTAGCGCAGCTATTCCCGCCTCTGCCTCCTCCTCTCTCTCCTCCCCAGCCAGCCAGGAGCCACGTCACCGCCGCCCAGCGCTGGCTCCAGGGCTGCTCAGCCTGGGGACAAACCCCAACTTCCAGCCTAGAGCAGGGAGAGGAAGGCCCTAGCCTGGGAGAGGGGAAAACCCACCTCGGTGGAAAAGTAAAGAAAGGAGACATCCAGCCTGGCAGGGGAAAGGCACTCGCAGCCAAGGGAGAGAGAAGCCTGAACTTTGCTCCTCAAGAAAGGAGGGCTTCGTGCTCAGGGAAAAAGGAAAGTTGAGCCGGAGGAGACCGTTTGCTCTGTCGAGGCTCAGGGGAGAAATCCTCCCTATCCTCGCCCTTGCTGCCTGCAGGAAGCACCCTGCTCCCTCCGGAGCCCCTCCGGCACCATGAACATCTTCCGCATCCTGGGGGATGTCTCCCACTTGCTGGCCATCCTTATT
>NW_008677077.1:12394-20997 GCF_000695815.1 Acanthisitta chloris
AGTGTTCCCATGCCCCAGGGAAGGAGGGTGGCCCTTCATGGAGAGCAGCTTGGAGAAGGGTGCTGGAAAGTCTAGGGGTAGCCCATCCAAACTGGCAGCCCTCCCCAGTGGGAAGTCATCCTCCTCCTCTTGGAGGTCTCCTTGCCAGGAGGAGAGGGCTATGTTGGAAGGATGTGATGTGGCACAGCCTTGGAAAGGTGTTGGTGTCAACGTGGTGAAGTGAAGGACAGGGCAGCAAGACCAGAGGGAGGTGGAAAATGAGAGCAAGAAGTTGTGGCAGCACCAACGCCAACAACCTGAAGAGAAAGCTGCTTTAGGCTGGAGGTCCTGCCAGTGGACCAGAGGCAGAGGCTGCCAGAGGCTGAACAAGGAAATCAGGACAGCAGCTTCCTGCACAAGGATTTTGCTCAGTTCATAGTTTCCTCTGCAAGAGGTTTTGGGGCTGGGCTGCTGGGCCTGTGGCTGTTATCACAGGGAAATAAATGGGTGGGCCTGGCTGCATCTCCCTGCCATCAGCATCCCTGGCTGGCCCCTGATCCAGCAGCTCTTCCCTCCTGTGGCAGATGTCACATCACGCAATCGCTGGTAAGGTCAGCAAGCAAAGGGATGGCAGTAAGGACTGAATTGGCCAAAGCAGTGCACATGCCCATTGAGCACTAGTCCCTACAGGCAGGGCTCAGGAGCATCAGCAGGAGTGTGTCTTTTCACTTGAGAGACTCCAGCCAGTCCTGGGTTAGGTCTAGAGCTACATCAGCACCTACAACACCAGACCTGGCTAACAAAACATATGTATATACAACTGCTTCCGAAGAAGAAGTAAGGAGAAACCACCATCCTATGGGTCCTTCCCCTCATCTGCTTTACCTTCTTTTCTTCTCCCTGCCATGCAGGAATCTCTGGGAAGACTCAGATTCTTTTCGCCCTCGTCTTCACAACCCGTTACCTGGACCTGTTCACGAACTTCATCTCTGTCTATAACACTGTGATGAAGGTAAGGAGAGGGCAGTGCAGCAGCAGAGGCTCCCCTCAGCTCCCTGTGGTTTCTCAGGGAGGTGAGGATACACAGTCACTAGGTGAGCTTTTCATCCAGGAAGGGTGGATAAAGATGCTTCCTTTGGTGTCACTGGCCCTCTATCAACCAAAAGAACCCCTCACCATAGGAAGTGAGTAAGCTGAGCCACATTCAGTAACACTAAAACCAGAACGAGATGCCATGAATCAAGCCTGGGTGCCCTTGCACAGCAGGAGCATTAACAAGCTGCCACCAAGCCAACCTCTTCACACAGAGCCCCAGCAGGACTCAAGTGTGTGATCCTCATGGTGGGACAAGCTTTACTTGACCACTGGAGTATCTCCAGCAGAAGTCAATCCACAAGCCAGCACAGGGAAAGCATTCACCACTATCTCACCCTGGCACAGCCTCACGAGAACCAGGTTTACAGATCTTTGGCAAAACCATCCCCTCTTTAAACACGGAAGATGCCGTTGCAGCTGAAGTCTTACCACCTCCTCCCTTCTCTCCTCCAGGTCATTTTTTTGGTATGTGCCTATGTCACTGTGTACATGATCTATGTGAAATTCCGGAAAACATTTGACAGTGAGAACGACTCCTTTCGCCTGGAGTTCCTGCTGGTCCCTGTCACAGGTCTGTCGTTTCTGGAGAACCACAGCTTCACCCCCTTGGAGGTAAGGAAAAGCTGAGGCAGGAAAAGGGAGGGGAAGCAGCAGCCTGACACGAGGCAGCAGAGTGAGCAGCATGTTGAATAGCTGAGATTTTTAACAGCAAAAGCAGGCAGGAAAAGCAAAGTTGGCAGGCCTTGAAGATGGTACCATCTATAGAGCAGCTCAGTGCTGTCTCCTCTCAGTCCCAGCACAGCAGGCTCGTTTTCCCCAACTCCAGCAGCACTACTCATCCCACTCACACATCAGTGCTTTGCCAAATGAAAAGCTTTGGGTCTTAATGCATATTAACCAGCACCAAGACTTCCCACTGCCTTCATTTTGCACCTCACAGATACTCTGGACCTTCTCCATCTACCTGGAGTCCGTGGCTATCCTTCCTCAGCTCTTCATGATCAGCAAGACGGGGGAAGCAGAGACCATCACGACACACTACCTTTTCTTCCTGGGCCTCTACCGCGCACTCTACATTGCCAACTGGGTCTGGCGCTACCACACAGAGAATTTTTATGACCAGATTGCTGTAGTTTCTGGGGTGGTACAAACCATCTTCTACTGTGACTTCTTCTATCTCTACGTCACCAAAGGTGGGTAAAGAGGTTGGTATAAATCTGAAATGTTCATTCAACACTCTTGCGATGTCAGTGGAGCTGCAGCTTGCCATGCACTAATCCTGACGTGACTTTACTCTGCGCTGTGTTTGTGATGCAATATTGTGCACCTAAAGGCCAGTTAAAAAAATGTACCTGATGAATGCATCACTGCTCACAAGGCTCTAGCTGTGCACGTGAAACACAGCAGAAATTAAACCAGAGCTAAGCCTGGTTTAACCCCACCTTGGAAAGTTAACAACTGAGGTACATTCAATTCCACATACATTTTAAGAGATTATGAATCACACACACACAAAAAAAAATTGAGGGGGAAAAAATAGCTGTAGGCAGACAATGTACCTGAGAAAGCAACTGCAGACATATGGAGATATTATTAAACCTACTTTTCCTTTGATTGGAAAGATATAACGTTGTCAAGAAGCGACTCTGTAGGAAGATGGGCACCTGCACAGCGAGACACTCCTGTTTTCCACAATCAGATGCCCCTTGCACTTCAGTGCTGTGCTTTGGGAAATGACTCTGAACCAGAGCTAATATGTGCACCAAGGGCATAAATCCTGGTGGAGCATGCTGTGGTTTGCCCAAGCTGAACTATGCCTGAGAACACCTTTCTGTTGAGGACGGAATTAGAAATTAGCTAAGTGAACGAGTATTTTCTTCCTTCTTCGCATGCCCCAACGAGTCTGCCAAAAGCAGCAGTGCCTGCCTGCGTTTGATGTTCCCAGGCACAGGCTTTTGGTGGCTTCATGCACTATACCTGCTGCTAGAGAGGTGACAGGAGCACTGAGCAGGTGGCTAGCCTTGGCAGATTAAGACTTCCTTCTGTCATTAAATATTTTTGCAGCCAGAAAAACGGCTTTGTATATCTGCCATCAAGGTGTTCCACGTCAATTCCTTTTTTTCCCTTTTCTAAACTAATTCCTATTTTGGCTTCACTCAATTCACGTGTCCTTCTGTGTTTTGTAAGGAATCCACACCCTTTGCAGTTGCGGATGGTGGAACAAAAGGGGGGAAAAAAACCCCACAACTGCTGGCTTTGAGTCTCGCACTGCTAGCAACAGGGCTGCAAAATTTAGATGATACAGGAGGCAGAAGAAAAAACATTTGTCCCTGGAACATCACAGCAGGAAGAGAATGGCTTTTTTTTTTCCTTTTTTCCTTTTACACAAATGTTCTGGATCATGGGAGAGAAATGGTGTCTGAAGATATGCAAATGCTTTGCAGTCATTTATGAGAGCCAGCAATATTATAGCAGGTTGCATCTCTCATATTCTTTCTGAAAACTCATCTTTTCAAAACATTTCTAACACTGAAGAGCTATGACAAAAGGGGAAAAAAAAGGGCAAGAATGTGTTATATAAAGAAATGTATTTAAAAAGACTTCAGAGCCTTATACCAAAGAATCGCAAAGGGATTTTTATAGGATGTTACTTCTCTTCATCTTGTTTTCAAAACTAGATGAGCTCCTTTCTGTTTAACGCAAGGACCTGAAATACATCCTGGGGAAGCTCTCAGATCCCCAAAGCATGTGTTTCACAGAACAGCTGGGGCTGGGAGCAGACAGAGGGATCACCTAACCCACACTCTGCTCACAGGTCATTCAAGGTCTTGTCCAGTCAGGTTTTGACTGTCTCCAGGATGGAGCCTCTCTGGGCAACCTTTGCCAGTGTCTGACCCCCCTCACTGTAAAATACTGGTTTTATGTTTTAAGTGGAATTGCCCATTGCTCCTTGTCCTGTCACTTGGGCACCACCCAGCAGAGTCTAGGTGTCTCCTTTATTGCTCCTATCAGGCATTTGTACACATGGCTAAGATCCCGCTCGGCCTTCACAAGGCTGGACAGCCTCAGCTCAGTTCACAGCCTGCACTCTTACATCAGATGCTCTTGTGGTCTTTCTTGACTTACTCCAGCATGCCTCTGTCTCTTGTGCTGAGAGCCCAAAGGTGAACCCACCACTCCAGCTGTGGCCTCCCCAAGGCTGAGCAGAGAAAGGACCGCCTCCCTCCCTCCCTCCCTCGTCACCCTGCTGGGGATGCAGCTCCAGAAGCTGTTTGCTGCTTTGCCACAAGGGCACACTGGTGGCTTATGTTCAACGTGGTGTCCACCAGCACACTCAGGGCCTTTCCTGCCAAGCTGCCCCCCAGCTGGGCAGCCCCCAGCACACACTGGTACCTGGGCTCGTTCCACCTAGGGGCAAGGACGTGTATTTGTCTGTGTTAAGCTTCATGAGGTCCCCTCAGCCCATTTCTCCCAGCCTGGCATGGCCCCTCTGGCCCCACCTGGTCCATCAGGTGTGGAGCATTGCTGGCACATCACTGCCCTTCCCTCTAGCACCCACGAGATGCTGAGCAGTGCAGGCCCCAGCTCCCACCCTGGGTACACCACCCAGACAGACAGCACCGCTGACTGCTACACATCCAGGGCAGCTGCTGCTCCATCCACCCCATTGGCCCAGAGACATCCCTGCTATCCCAAGTTTCAGATCAGATGGGATGGGGCAGGCTCAGGGGGGTCTCTGGCCACAGACCATTTATTCAGACCCTGCTCTGTGTCAAATGGAGGGGAAAGCACGAGGGATAGTACATCAAGAAA
Source organism: Acanthisitta chloris (assembly GCF_000695815.1). NCBI lineage: Eukaryota > Metazoa > Chordata > Aves > Passeriformes > Acanthisittidae > Acanthisitta > Acanthisitta chloris. The sequence goes on from NW_008677077.1 coordinate 17,282, forward strand.
AAATGAGGAAATGAAGAGGGTCCATACATGAGAACAAGTAACCATGGAAGAGGAAACAATAACCTTTTCCTTTAGCATAAAGGAGAATAAATAGGTTGTGGAGTTTCCCCTTAGCAGCAATTTCATGGTGACTGGCTCTCATGTGCTGTAGGCAAACCTGGCACCACACTGGCCAGTGCTCTACAGAGCAAGGTGAAAAAATGAAATTCCTGCAACAATGGAATAGTTGAATTCTCCAAAGTTCATTCATCACCTTCTCCTTCTCTTTGCACAGTCCTAAAAGGAAAGAAGCTAAGTCTTCCCATGCCTGTTTGAAGACATCCCACAGACAACACCAAGAAATGCCAAAGCTGAAGCTCTTAAGATCGCAGCTTTCCTTCCCTGGCCCTCTTTGACTAAGGGATGGCTCAGCTGAGTTTCAGCCCAGTGCCAGGAAGACAACGAAGCTTGGAAAGCTGAAATGCATTTCATCCGTGAGACTTTTCTCTCAATTTTTTTTAATCTCTTCTCCCTTGACTCTGGTGCTAGTTTAAGTAGTGCTGGCCAATACTGAAGTATTGCAAGCAAATTATTCTCTCCCGGCTCTTCCCAGCATCTACCTCCAAAACACACCTCTACCTTGACCCTGAGGCAGCACAAGGAGCATAAGGAAAACTGCCACTCCCTTTAGTCCTTCAACAAGTGCCCATGGTAAAGGGAACACGGTGCTATTCGGTCTGGGAACACAAAGCCCACCGAGCCATTTCCAGGTGGCCATGTCTGCTATAAACTTTGACTCTGTATGAACTACCACCCCTCAAAAGTTAACTCTGCCTGACCCTCTCTCTATTCAGGTCCTTTAACATTCAGGGAAAACACATCTGTCTTCCAATTCCACAAGCAGTCAAACACCCTCCCTGCTCACTCACTTTCAGCTCCTTGTATCATACAGACAAGGACCATCTCCATTAAAATTCAGTAGGTTGCCAAGAGGTGTTTCCAACTCCTTGAACTTGACTTCTTTTAAGACCTGGGAAGAACAGGGGCAGAGATGGCTTTGCATTCCAAAAATAAAGACAAAGTTCACAGTTTATTGACAACAGTGTTTTTATTTATACCTACAAAAGAAAACAAGATGGTATCAAAAGGACAATTTACAAACTAAGAATAGTAACATAGCTCTTAGTATCCTGTGCCTGAACACCACAGATCTATGAATCTCTCAATTCAAGTTTTTGTTAATACAACAGGAATGTGTTCAGAGACCAGCAGGTGTGTGAAACAAGATGCTGATCCCACACAAAGCCACTAACCCATTGTTCAGAGAAGTCCAAACAGTAAATTACTTCAGGAAGTGGGAGGGGAGGAGACACCCAACTCATCTGACACTCCCACAAACTTCTTACAGGTTGAAAACAATGCAAACAACACTAGAGGCTAATGCTTTATCAACAGGGGCCCTCCAGCTGGTATATGGAACAGAGCAGCAAGCACCAGGTGGGACAGGGGCAGCACATGCCAAGGTGCATTTATGCATTCAAGTGTGGTTGACACTCTGAACTGAACAGAGACCCTGGACTTCAGCTGACCTCAATGGCAATTAAGCACTGCGAGACTTGGCGCCAATGTTTACACGTGCACAAGTCCTCCCCAAAGAAGTGAAAGCTATAACAGACTGTAAGGCAGCTTGGGCGGTCCAGAGACCCCTTTTTTAAGCCAGTCAGTGAGATGTCCTACTCCTACACCCCTCAAACACATTTCTGCATTCAACTCTCAAATTTAAATCAAAATAAGGAAAAAAAGAAAGCTCTACATTTGCTTGTGAGGGAGGGCCAAAGACAAATCAGTCAAGTGCCTGGATAAACAACATGTTTCTGGCTTTCACTTAACACAAGCAAAGGAACTTCCTGCCCATGCACTGGAATTTTAAGATGGGACAAGGGAATCAAGGTTCTGGAAGATCTCTCCCTTCTCCCTGTCAGCAACCTACCTGTGTACTGCACACAAGCGAAAAAAATAACAAAGCAAAAGGGCATTCATCCCCCAAAATTTTACTCTGGGAAGAAATTAAATGTAAAAAGAAATCATTTCTGTATAAGCAAGCTCTTTTCCAGGGCTACAAGAAGTTCCACTCTTGCTACAGAAGGAGTGGGCTGCCTTGTTCATCCATATGCAAGAACGCCAACAGACAGAGAAACCCACACCCCCTGCACCCGCACAATGCAAGGAGCGTGCCTCAAACCAGGAGATGCATCCATTCCTTTGTCATCCTGTCAGATCAAGAGCAGCCAACTCCTGTTAACATCTACTGTCTCTGAACCGTCTGGTATTAGAAGTAACAAATCAACAACATGCTTTACTAAAGGGGGAAACCCCCTCACACCCACTTTAGCCTGTAAAATAAACAAGTTTTATTTACGTATTTACTAAAGTTTCACTCTTCTCTAACATTGTCTAAAATACTACCTACCTGCAAGAGCTCAGCTCAAAGGGACCAATGGAGCAGGGAAATGCACTCAAAAGCCAGAAAAAGCAATAGTCAAGAGCAAGGTACAAAAGAAAGCTTCAGAATCAAGATGTGCTAACCAGCTCACCGCTTACCTCATGGGAAGGAGATCCCAGGCAATCTCCTCCTCCTCCTCTTCCCTTCCTCCCCTTGCCCTCCCCCCCAGCCCCCTCTACTCAAACCTCTTAAATTTACATGTGGAAAACTCTGTCACATTTTATTGAGCCCAGTGGCGTTCAGAACCTTCCCCATGACAAAAGCGAGCTAGTTTGTGAAGGACAGACAAATGAGCTCTGCTGTTCATCGTTTCAGGTCTGTTTAGTTTCTGGGCTCTCAAGTAAGGCTTCTCTCAATCAATTCAACAGGAATTTGAGAGCAGAAACCAATGGAACACTAACCAGGCTCCAGGTGTCTGCAATGCTGCAATTTAACAGCAAGGAAGAATTCACTTCGCTGAACATTTCAGCAGTAGTACCCACAGCAACTACCTGGGTAACAAATCCAAGACAGGTTTGGACTCTGACACTGGTATTTTAATCCCCACCTCCCTTCTGCAGGCTGCTACAGGTACCAGAAGATGGGGCCTCTGCCTCCAGAGCTCCAGAACATGCCAACAATACATCTAAGGCATGACTGACCACCACCCAGCTCAGACAAATGAGCAGAGTTTTCCTACAGAAAGTCATCTACAGTGAGATTACAAGCAATAATAGTGAGCTCTTCAAAACAAAATAAAACTAAAATTAGAAGTGAGCATTACTTCCCTTGCAATTATATTTTAAATGAAGTGCTTTTTGGCTCCCCAAGGTTTCCTATCTCTCGATACTTCCTGAAATTAAGTTAATATGTCACAGAATAGAAACTTCTTCCCCTCAAAAGCAAGTTTTCACACAAACCTTAGACACCAAGATGATCGAGCTGGGACCTATCTGCCTTATACCCTTTTCTTTCAGAGAAAATAAAATTTCCAAATTCCTAATGCAAGACAAAAATAATAAATTTTCCAGTCAACTATATATATATCTTAAAAAAAAAAAAAAAAAAGAAAAAGAAGAGGACAGGGTCAGTAATGTGGACTGGGGGCCATTTTGGATGGGCTCGAGGGATTTGAGTGGTGAATTCTAAGCCTAACCTGCATGAGAGACATCACAATGGGAAAGAAGAAAAGGTTCTTTTAAATGCAAGAGGTCTAACTCTGGTCACCAGCAAGTGGTCTCATTTGCGGGAAGGG
>NW_008677078.1:0-5000 GCF_000695815.1 Acanthisitta chloris
AGTAAAACGGAAGACTTGTTTATCTTTTTAGGGATTCTACAGGGAGTGAAACTGATTTTTGTTTTCTGTGTAGGCAGACTTCCACATGAGCTTCTCATCCTCTTGGAGGAGATGCACATAAACAGCTGAAAGGTTAAAAGACAATAAGAATATTGGACAAAAGCTGCCTAATGCAAGAAGGGGAAAGAGGAAGTGCCAGCAGAAGATGCCTGTGGTGCTGTCTGTTCCCCTGGGGAGACATCTCTTTGGTGGTGGCACATCCACTGCTGTGCCCACAAGTGCAGAGTGCAAACAGATACCTGCAGGTGCTGCAGACAGATACCTGCAACACATAGGTAGGGATTTCTAAAGCCCTCCTACACTTTAGCTCTTCCAGCATAGAGCTGCGGCTCTGCTGTGTGTTTTTGCAGGAAGCAAAGAGTCATAGAGGGTCCCCCTTCAGCCCTGCATGGGACACCCAAGCAGCCAGAGTCCTTGAGTAACACAGTAAGGGTCACCAGATTTCCCACTTTTCACAGAAAGGACTGCAAAGGGGATGGAGGTATTGCCATCCCTCCTGCACTGACAACTCCCTGCTGCGGAGGAGAAGGGGGAGGCTAAGGAGTGATTTGTGCCAGGAGAAGATCAGGGTCACACTATATCTTCTTTGAAACACCTGTTAAAACAGGGATCAATACATGGCTCCCAGAATTACAGTCTGGCTACTGCCCTTTACTCACAGTAGTGTGAAGGCTTCAGTCTAAGCTTCTAGAAATAAGAGACAGCAATAATATTGCCATTGAATCCCAAGAGCCTTCTGTTGTATGATTTAACAGACATAGGTCTATGAACACTGGAAGGTGGCTGGATGGCCCTGGAGAGGGAGAAATAGCAGGTCTATGAACACTGGAAGGTACCTGGATGGCCCTGGAGAGGGAGAAATAGAATGGATGGTCAGCAAGCACTGTGTTGTTGGTTTTATAGAGATAGATAAAAATATTCTTCCCCTGGAATTTTGTTTTTATTCAAATCCAGGCAAAACTTTTGGTGGGAAGGATATGTAGCTCTGAAAAAAATAGAGAAGGGTGTTTGGTCTCAGTAGCTCTCCATGCCCAGGTCATGCCTGGCAGTAGATAGTCCCATCTCATTGTCACAGAGGCAACCTTGCACAGAGTCATGCACATTAGGTGACTAACCATGCCTTTATAGGGCAGGAGGGTGCTCCTGCTTGAAGTCAAAAACCAGAAGATTCTTATATTTCTGCTCAAGCAGAACTTCTGCAATCCATCCAATGCCCTGGTAACGAACTGCTGTGTGTTTTGTCCATGGCATCCAGTGTGTGTCAGACACTATGCCATTACTGTGCTTGTAACAAACGTGCCACTCATCCCAGCGCCAGCCTGTGCGTGCACATCTCTCTCTTGTCCAGTTCATCCAGCTGCCCTGAGGCACACTAAAAGTGGTGGCAGAACTGCATTTGTGGGCATGTCTTGATACACCAGGAGATGTGACCGCAGGAGAATTGCATGTTAGTGGTTAGGGATGTTGGCAGTAAGGGCAAGGGATATTGACAGAGATGCTGGTGTTCTTGCCAGAGGTGGAAGCAAGGAGGGCAATGAGGGAGGAGATCAAATCAGAGGGACATTGTCAACTTGGATATAGAAGGCAAAAACTAGAAGAAAAGCAAGAGTAAAAAAATTGAAAGACTGTTTTCATCTGCTCCTACACTGAATGAAGGATCCATTCTTCTCACTCCTGGGGGCACAGATTTTATTCCAGTATGTAGGAAATTTTCTGTCTCCTGCGAATGTTGGAAAGATTACTATCAGTCAGCAAATAAGGGACTACACAGAGAATAAGTACCTTCTGGGGATCTCATATTTGGAGGAACTGGATGCAGAGAGATGTGGGTGCTGAGAGAGGACTCTTTAGCATGAGGCACTGACCATACCAGAAGACGAGGCCATGGCAGAAGGAGCCACGTTGAGAGGTGAGAGCCTAGTGCTTGGACTGTTCATCCATCCAGTTCACTCTGGCAGGCCTGAGGAGGGGACTGTGCAAGTGGACCTGATGTCTTTGGGTTTGTTTCACTCTCACCTTCTGTGAATGATATTTGACTCCTTTGGGTGAAGCACCTGAGCTGAACCCAGCAACTTTCATCAAGTCTTACCGCCTTACTGAATGTTCTCCCTCACTGGGGTGATTTTTCAGGAGGGAAAATCCCAAGATCTCCTTTCTGAATGACTTTTGTACCTTGCATAAAAACAAAAATGTCAAACATTTTAAAAAAAGTCAAACCACACATATAAAAATGACCCATACAAGGCTACAGTGTTATTCTCAAGCCTAAAGTGTTATTCTCAAGGGAGTGCTGCTGAAAGAGCCTGCAAATGCCATTGGGCTTGGTTTTCATCGTTTCTCTCAGTGTGACTATGACATGTGCTGGTATTTGCTTTGTGAGATAACAACAGACATAGGACATTTCAGGAAATACAAGGAGACAGCTAACCATAATATCTGCAACATTATCAAAGCCAACATAATGCTGGTCTGAGCCTAACAGGAAAGCAGCAGTGGTACAAACTGGACACATAACTTTAAAAATGTCATGTCTTGTTATCAGCAATGTGACTAGCCAATCCTGGCTTAAAAGTGACTGTAAGTCTATAGAGGGAACGCAATGCTGCACTCTCCCCAGGCGTGATTCAAGTTTCAAATACATGGCATCTTCACTTTAAAATATCATGCTGACTAGGTATGGATGTTGACAACAGTCCAAAAATCCTGATGGCTGGACGGTGCCTGAATGGAAGAGGAAAGCTTTGCTTTCATTTCTCTTGGCCTGCCTTCCTCAGCATTGTTCTCGCGTGAGCCCCACTGCGCTCCTGCTTCAGCCTGAGCACCAATAAGCACACTTTACAATTGTTTGCTGGGTTCAAAACACTTGAAACATTTCAAAGCACCTGACATCCTTTCAAGTTAGCTGCTAAAAAACCAAGCACAAACAGAATGGGTTTCAGAGAAGCACTGTCAATCAGCGCTCAATCTGTATGTTCTCTGAGACATTCCTTATCCTGGCTGATTTATTCCATATTAAAAGGGCTGTCAATCTGTATCACAAGAACAGGTTGGAAAAAAAATGAGTGATGTCTGTGACTTTTTTTTGTTTATTTAAAATGATATTTCCCCCCTCCTTCTTTCCCTCTTCGGGTTCTCTCTTACCCACCCCCACCTTTATTTTTCTCTGCAGGTATAGCATGAATGTTGTATACCACATGCATTTAAATTAGAAATATATTTTGCAAAGCTGTGGCAGACTGGGTTTTTTTTATCCATCAAATATATCCCTTTTACCATCTGATGGTTTGGCAACAGGATCATCTCTCTTTCAGTTAAAATAAATGGGCCAGCAAAGTGGTGGAATATTCACTGTGCTGAATAGACTTTACACTAGTTAATGTACACTGCGTGTTGTGGGTTTCATTAGAGCAGAATACTAATGATACACTGCATGTCTCCCCACGGTACCACTTTATTGTGCCAGCTGTATTATTGTTTTATATTAATATATTGATTATTGTCTTTTTCTCTCATGTGTGTTTTGTCTCCTAAGTTTTTCTCCTGGCATTGCTTACCTAATACAGTTGGCAATTGTTTTCAATATCATATTTGGAATGAATGTTGGTATTTATATGTTTCTTTTTGTTTTCCCCGATGTCTCCAAAGTAATTAATTTCTCTTGTTTGGTGCACAGATGTTGGGATATTTTTCAGGGAAACTTGATAAAGAATGACACTTTCACATACAGGTATAGAGGAAAAAAGGATAAATATCTTAGCATTTAAGATTGCAAGGTAGGGATGCATCTGAACTCTCAAAAGACCAATTCTTGGGGTTGGACAGAGGCTGAGAAGGATCTGATTTCTGGATTTTTTCCACAGTTTATTGGACTGCTGAATTCAAAGATCTTGTTTGCTATAGCTGTGAGATAACCCTTGCACCTCGGCTGGGTGACCATTCTCTTCCTCTGAAGAAAGGAGGCATGAAAGCTGAATTACCAGGAAGAATTTGTAAATAAACTATACTCAGAGTGTAAAGGCACCATCATTTCAATCTGTGTCAATTCAGCTAACATGACGGGACCAGATCTAAAGCTTGTAGGCACTCTAGCAATATAGGTAACAAAGATGAGTAACACCCTGGCAAGCCTCCAGTTATGCAGCTTTTTATATCCTGTGGCTGAGAAACAGTGACTTCTCAAAGCATTTTTTATGGTGTCATAATATGTCGCTATCATGACTTTCTCACAGAGAGCTTGCTGATGATGGTAAGTCTGTGAGTCACCTGAACATACCACTGGCAGTGTCAGGAAGGAGAAAGTGGAGGTCTGACAACTGACCCAGTGCTGTAGGAAGTTATTCAATCCCCCCATGACAAAGTATGGGCTTGATTGGTTCATCGATAGAAGATCCAACAAGTCCTGTGAGCTTGGACTGGCACAAGAGGATATAGAGCCTTAAAGGCTTCAGGAAATAAAGTGATTTGGAAGAAGTTGTGACAGTGTGGCCATCTGATTCATGTGGTGAACATCCAGTGCATGGCCCTGCCCTGTCCAGGTGTGCATGAGGTGGAGCCAGCTGTGGCTGGCAGCTGGTCTGTGAGCCTGACAGCTGCAAAGTGTCCTTGATATTCCTGCCCAGCTTGTGGTGTGGGAAAGTTTCGGTACCTCCTCCTGACAAAACAGCGTGGATCAACCCTCTGCTTCCCACAGTCAAGCTCTGTGCCAGTGAAAGGTTTGCAGAGTGACAAGCAAGGACTGAGCATTGCTTGTCCTGCTGCCTGGGAACAAAGGTGATCAGCATTAATTCATTATCAGCATAGGAAGGGATAGGGAAAAGCTGCCTTTGAAGAAAAGATGCCAAATTACTGCGTGAATCTGGTGACAGTGCTGGGTTTCATGGCCACAGTAGAACGGCCTCAACTGTTGCTGAGTTAGTGTCTGTAAGCGCTTAACATCCTTC
>NW_008677078.1:8592-17629 GCF_000695815.1 Acanthisitta chloris
GGAAAATGTAGTGTCATATCAAGCCAAATGCTTTCTCTCCTGTTACAAACGGTACATGGCTCCTACTCATACATGGCCTTTGGTCATCTCCGTGATTGCTTTCACAGTTTCTTTGAAGTTAAAGTATATAAATATTTGTCTGCCAAGGTGGTTTGGCCAGGCCAAAGCTTTCCAGAGGCACACAATGCCAGGTTTTCACCCTGGCAGCCTGTGAAATTCAGCCCCTCAAAGTGGTCACTGGCCCCTCCATCCCAGCATAAATGCAGCCATTTATGTGGCAGGAGGGAGAGCCTTGCCAGTGCTAATGAGTCATGTTGTTTACACACGCAGTATATATAATATTATACAGTATAGCCGGAACTGCTTGAGAGATGACAGCAGTTTCGGTGGTGTTAACTGACGTAAGTAGGAGGAAAACTGGGAGCAGGACATCCAGATGCAAACTTTCCCAACATCTGGGCTTGTTCAGCCTTTGATTCAGGGCCATAAAAAATCAGGTCAGGATATTAGGTAAAAACAGGGCCATTCAGCCTCTCCTCAGAGCAACCAGGCATTTTTACACAGACCTGCCACTTCTTCCAGAATCTGCAAAAATTTAGTCTTAGGGCAAATTTCTGTGCAGTTGATACCTGGGGAAAAAGACACAATGGGATCATACTCCAGTTTGCAGAGAAGTGTCAGAAAGGAGGGAAGAGTTTTACCTTGTGCTCAGCTTGCAGAAGCTGATGAACCACTGAAATGCCACTTGGAAATAACACAACACCATTAAGGAAATTCTGGTTTGCAGCTGTACTTGTAGGTGTGTTAGACTGGGATTTTCTCCTAGGATTAGCTAATTTCTTCCATTGGCAGTGAATTTCTTGCTCTTCAGTTTCTTAAGTATTCCACTAGAACTAGCACAAATATTTGAATTTAGCTTATTAATGGTTAAGTGCTTGGCCATGAAAAAGCAATGAGGTGATTAATATGCCACCTGGAATATCCCATGGTTAAACCATTTCTAAGGAGCCAGGGATGACAGTCAGCTGCAAAGGTCTTCACTCCATCTTTGCTTTGCTGAATATAGGAATCTTCTTTTGTAGATTCTTTTACTGATACACCTGCTTGTCATTGCCTGTGTTGGTCCCATTACAGAGGCTGTACTGGCTCTGGAGTAGAGAAATAGAGTGGGTGACCTCGCAGGTCTTTTCTAGCTGTGGCTTCTCTGATACAACCCCATCAAAAACAAAACCCAGCCATGACTGGAAAAAAAATCCTATTTTTTTTAAATCTGCACTGTGTGATCAATGCATGGGAAAGTGAACTGATAGGGGGTCTGTGGAACAACTCCCTGCTCCCAGGTTATTTACCCTTTTATATTGCTCTTCAGCTCAGTTCACAGAGGGGGATGACGCTGCAGACAAGTATAAAATGTTCTCTCATGCCCTAAGAAGCCTACAGTTTCACTTACGTTAATTATTATTGCTACAGCACATGGCTCTGCTCTTCATACATTTAAAGATTCATTAAGAATTAATTTTCAGAATGGTATAGCCTGAGAGAAACAGACAGATAGGTCAAGACAGCTTTACATGTGAAATGTCTGTCATAAAAAAGAGTTTTAGAATTACTCTCACTCTCTGTATTTGTTCCTTCTGTGGGAGCTCCCTCAGAGCAAGTCTTGCCAAAGGCAGCAGAAATAAATTTTTCCAGGGAAGGGAAGGGGTTGAAAGGAAGGATCCGTGTTGCTATTAATACTTGTGTCTCAGCTGGAATAAAGTGTTCATACAAACAGTGTGTGCTGCTAGATAGCAGAATTTATAGTACTCCACCTGTATGGGATATTCAATAGAAGGCACATTAAAAGGATTTAGAGCGGAAGAAGGAATCACTTCACTTGAAATACCATGGCTGAGGTTTGTTGCTATAGCATCCACCTATTTTATTCTATTAAGGATTTTATACCATCGTCATTGTGGCATTTTTTTGATGTCTTTATGCCTCTTGATTTTGGTTTGGTCCTTCTCAGCATTACCCTGTTTAAAGTAAAGGCTTTTTTCTCTCACTCCTTCGAATGAGGTAACCTGATTAATTCTGAGCCCCCTTAGAACCTTAAAATTCAGTGATGAAACCTCCAACCCCATAAAATTTTGCCTCAATGATGGTCAAGGACTCAGACAAAGGGGCAGTTCTGACAAAAGCTCCCAGTATTCATAATAAAACCAGGATGCTATCCAAAAACATTGAGCTGCAATCATTTAGAGGATAAATAAAAAGTCCAGTGCTCAATGCTTTAAAATATACCTAGAGACCTCTCAAAATTGTGGAACTAATCAGTGATATTGTTTCTTACTTGTCTTACTTTACCCTCATTTCTTTTTTTTTTTTTTTTTACAACTTAGGTGTCTCATTTACTAATATTGGCCATTTTGAACAGTCAGAGACCATATTGAGGTTTACTTTTGCAATCCACTCAGTAACATGTCATCAGAACATGAATACCAGTGGGCAGCAACTCACATAGGCATTTTCAAGGCGACATGGAAGCTGAGGAGCTGCAGCAATTGAATGGTGTGGAGCAGGTGGATAACACAATTTTCCTGTACAAACCTGGAAAAATTACACCTGGAATCCTGCCTTTTTATCAGAAGGAACCAGACAACATGGAGGGAGACAGTCAGAGAGAGCAGCATAAAATGATTAAAGGGCTGGAGGGAGACAGTCAGGCGTGTAAGTAAGGCATGAAAACTAAATGTGTACTGTTTATGTAAGTAATATTAGAGAGGGCATGATGGCATAACTATAAATATTAGCCAGGAGGGGAATTATTTGAGTTGGTAGAAGGGATTACAGCTAAAACAGAAGCGAAAGTGAGAAAAGAAAGATGCACATGTCCTTAAGAGGAAAATTTTCCAGAGAGTGAGAGCTGCAAGACCATGGAGCAGTCCTCTAAACGAATTGGTGGAAGCTCCATCTCTGGAGACATTTAAATCTGGACTGTACAGAGCATTAGAAAATATAAAAATACACTGTAGGGAACAATCCTGCACTGTCAGGGGATGGACTAGATGACTTAATGCATCTTTTCCATTTCTAATTTCGATGATTCTATGGCTCATTAATTGCATATCATACAAATGCAGTAAAATTTGATGGGAATTAAAAAAAAAAGAAAAAAGAAAAAAAAAGGAAGAAAAAAGAGAGATCTTATTGTGGGAAGGTTGCCAGGCTGAGTATAGACATATTCCTTTAAAGATATGAGACAAGTACATATCTTCTTAGGGTTGTTGCTATTATTCTTAAGAGTTATTGTATTCACATTTTCTTTAGCATAATCATGCTGCATGTGGCTGAGGGCAGGATAGGTGATAGTTTCCAATGAGCATAGCTTGTGAACTGATGTTTTGTGCTTTTTCCTTAAGAGTTTAAAAATGTACAGGTGTCAACACTGGGAGGTACTAGGGTGGAGTTAAGTGGTAATCTCCCTTTGCAGAATTGCTATTATATAGGCCTCAACTTTTTTTTTTTTTTTAATACACAGCAGAACTTTGACTGATTTCAGTTGTCTGGGACCTAAACACCATAAAGGTACCAGTACCTGAATCTAGACCCTGCTAGAAAATTCAGTAGCAGTTTCCCAGTGAGAGGACAAACAAAATTTTGAGGAAGATTGTGATTGCTTTGTCTTTAAACAGATGCCATTTCTTAATCCTACATATCATCTGTTCAAATGAAGTCATTATCCAGCTCAAGCCAACCTTTTTCTCCTCCCAATCATGTCTCACACCTAGAATGGGAACCTTGTGTAATAGTCTGCTGCTTCTTCAGCCTTTCCCATAGAATGAGCTGCATCCTATGTTTTTTATGCAAGGCATCATGATGGCCTCCTTTCTCAGACCAGGCACACCTGAACAGTAGAGGACTACAATCTTCCACCCAGAGGTGACTGCATGATGATCTTGGAGCAGAGAAGAAACCACAGCATTGCACCTCAGCTGGGGACATACTGCACCTCTTGGCATATGGCAGACCATGACATTGGCTTAAAAGTGGGAAAAATAATACTTGAAAAGTCTCTTCCCCCATAGGGACTTTGGGAACACAAAACTGTGTCCAAGTTCTCATCTCAGCTGAAGCCCTTGGTGTTCGGAGTCTTCATCAGTGAACTCACGCTAGGCAGCTCACGTGCTGAGCTTTTTTTACCTACTTGTCTAGAATAGTATAATAATGTTTAAAGAGCAGCACAGTTGGCTGCAGCTGGCCAGTAACTCAGCTTTATGGTATCTTAGCAGAAAATTGAGTGAGGCAGGGAATCAGGGTGTACTAGTACATATACATAACATATTTCATTTTACTGGCTGCTCACTAAACACAAACCACATCTTTTTCTTCCTGTCTAAACATGCTGCTATGGAAAGTTAATTCCTGTCCTCTTAATTTCTAACCTCAGTCTGTTAACTGACTCTGTCCTTAGCTGTCTCCCTGAGCATATAAACTGCAAAACATAGAGTAAATCAATTTATGTTTCCATTTGAACTTCTCGTTACGGATGTTCATTTATTTTTAAAAGCTGCACAAAGTTCTTCAATAGATTAACAATGAGGCCCCCTTTTCTCCAAAAAGATTTATAATAATTTGCTCATCATGAACCCCAGTGAAAGGCTGTGCCTGTCAGTAGCACACCATGAGTGTGTCATTTCCCTCTAAACTCCCACAACATTTTTGGCACTGATCAATTCACATGGTTAACAATAAATTCTTATATAGGATGCCCTCATATAAATCACAAAAGAAATGTGTAAACATATTTCTAATGCATAACTTCCTAATGCATAACTGATGAATAAAGGGGAAGTGCATCTAGCACATCTCTGCAACATTCCTACAGCAGGTAGTGATTCTCTTTTCTTAGCACATGCTCTGGGAAGGAGGAAGTTGTGTCAATTTTAGTGAATGTGAGATCTAACCTATAGGCTAAGATAGACCTTAAACCAGTGAGTTTAGTATGGCTGCATAAGCACACAGATGAAAAAGAGATAAAACTTAGCATGGTCATCCTCCAGCTTGGGGCTTGATTAAAGGACAGTGATTTTGTTTCACTTAAAAAGAAATAAGGTTCAGGAACAAAACAAGGTAGCCATTGCAGAGAAAGGCAGGGCAGCAGAGTCTTACTGGAGCTATAAGGCACCTTTGTCTGCAGGGGAACTGAAGGAGAGGGGAGACAGTGGACTCTCTGGGCAGCAGAAAAGAAGTTCTTGCTACCCTCCTGGTTCAGAGTGGAGAGATGCCAGAGCTGCTTACAGCACAAGCATGGACCTCAGCATTGGAGACCTGCTCAGACTATATCTGGGACACTGAAGAAGCTCAACTGAACTTGTGACTCCTGAGTAATACAGAATGTTTTACTGCTTTACCTTGATGACTGCACAGTTTATTAATTAACCATGGCTCAACAGCACCACCAAAATAGTGGTGAAAAATGTGCTTCTACATCACAGCTCTTTGGAAGGATCTCTACTGTTCTGCCTTTATTTTCCTTCAGGACAAAGTTTGTGCAAATGTCTTATCATTGCAAAGAGGAATTCTTTATTTCACCATTGTTGCTCTGTTCTGCTGTCTGCAATACAGTAGCAAAGCATGATTGCTATCAACTTCCTTTGGGTGGTCCCTTCCAGAGCTCCCCTAACCTTCCTGACCCTCATTGGCTTCTTTAGATCCCAGCTGCAAGACCATGAAGAAATAAGACCTCCTCTCTATCTATTCGGCCAAAAGAAAAATACAGGACTCACAGACTGCAAGAGCAACACCAGCTTCTGAGAAAGAAGAGTCTTAAAAGAGTAATAACATTAATGCAGATGTAGAACTGTCATATTTAATTTACAATGGGCAGACAATTCCAGGCAATCACTCCCACAGCTATCATAACTCAGACATATTGCATATGTGTGTGTGCACTGCATTTAAATGTGTGTGTGTATTGCATATAGATATGCAGAAAACTCATTATCACATACAGTAATGTTAAATATTTCACAGACCTCATTCTTTTAGTCTTAGTCCTTTGTGAAGCCACTGAGGAAAGTTCCACCTGAATGGAAAATGACAAGGGTAGTAGAGTTTGCTTCATCCTGCTATGCTATTCCTTGGTGGTGACAGTAAAAGCAAGGGGCAGCCTCTCTTTACCTGGTGGAGAAAGAGCCTTGTACCACAAGAAAAGGCAGAGCAGTGCTTGAGTGAACAGCATGTTTTCTGTCTCATTTTAGAGAAGAGGGAACACTGGGAATGGATGTAGGAAAGTTGGATAGGTGGCTCTGCTTCCTCTCCACAGCCCAGAGCTGTTCTCCTGGGAAAGCAAGAGCCTGGTACGAGCTGCTTACTGATTTGTATGCCTGCAATACCCCTGGAAGAAGGTCTAGCTCCCGCATGGCCATCTATTTTTTACTGTATAAAACCAGATTAGCTCCTTGCAGCTCATTAACAAATAATTTTTAAAATCAGGAGAGAAAACTTGATGACACTTCTTCGTTGCCTTCTGCCTATCTGAATGACACTCACTTGCCATGAAGTGTCTGTTAGTCTGCAAAGCCTAAGCAGATGCCAATTGTTCAACTCTTAGCTGATTCAACTCTCTTTGCTCACCTACGATCTTACTCCAACAGGAGTCTCCTAAGAATTAATAGACTATTGCATGTGAATAAGGGGGGAGGAAATGGTTTTTTGCTGAATGCCAGCATGTTTCAGATTCATTGGGCCCATGGACAGCATTGCTCATTCTGAGTTTATCTAGCCCAGAAAGAGTCTTCTGCTTTTCTGACTCCTTTCTTGTCAAATGGAAACTAATCAATTCTCAGAGGGCATTGAACTGAAACCAAAAAGCTGGTCTAAAATGTATCTTGCTGGAAATTGGCAAGCCTATCTACCTGCTCCACATCAGTGCCTTTCTGCTCAAGTACTGTCTTTACTTGGCAGCAACACAAGATGGAATAAAAACAAGCAGTTCTTCCCAAATTCCTGCCTGCTTAAATTTACATACAAGATTAAATGATTTTTTGCCTTGTTATTATACCCCCTGGGTTCCTGCAGTACAGGTTGCTTTATGCATAAATCATTTAGAGCTGACACATTGCCTATAATTTTCTCCAGAAACTGGTAGTTTCTTAGTGCAGTAAATTCAGTATAATTTATAGCAGAAAACACCTTAGAGTTGTGGATCTAACATCCCTCACTTGTAGTACTAAGCTGTCAGGTGTTGCTGTGCTGCTGCCCACCACGAAGCAGTCACTGTGCTTCCCACGCAGCAGCGCCTGTGTACTGGACGCAGGCAAAATTAGGCAGGGGGCTAGAAAGACCCTAACAACTTTTTTGCAAGGTGTTGAGGAAGCAGCCAGACTGAAAGATTGTTACTATTGCTTTTATTTTGTCATTTTATTTGAACATGGGCCTGAAGAGACTTAGTCATCCCACAGCAGTTAACCTTTTCTATTTGTTGCAGTGTAACTCACTAATTTAAAAAAAAAAAGAAGTAAAGTTTCCTATGTGACAAGGAAGAAGTTTTTCTGAGGAGATTAATAGCTTTCTCTGTCACATATGGTCAAGCTTTGTTTGCTTCCAGCCATATTTCAGAATGCTCTGGGGCTTTTTTTGGTGGTAGCTTGTCAAAAAAGCCACACATTACCCTAATTTATCTGAGAGCCATTCATGCCAAGCCTGAAGCTGCTCAGCCATGCTTTGCTTGTATCATTTGTCCAGTGAAATGATAAGCTGAAAGTTCTTGCCTTTAAATACTGGGTAAAACATGTATATGTGCTGCGTGAGCCTTTGTCCCCCTCTGCAGCACATGAAGCTGAGGGCAGGCGTGTACATAGCTGTTGCACTACTTTGAAAATTGTCTATACAAAGACAGTTACTCCCTTTGATGGAGGGAAAAGAGTAATCTCACTCCTTTATATACTTTGCAAGTGCAAAAAGGAGTTACTGTGGACCAGGGTATGAATTTGCAGGTCATTCAGTTCTCAAAGATAAATGTTCTGTGGGTCCGCATCCCTCTGCGGTGAAAACCTGGTTTGCTCTATGCAGCACCACTTAGCCACGGTGGGTGTAAGGCTGTACACTAGGACCAGTTGCATGGAGCAACTATTGCAGGGTACAACCCCCAGCTTCCCTCCTATTGACATTTTCATCTGTCTTACCCAAGAACAGATGATGAAGACAGCCATCAAAAACATCTTGTCTCCCCTCTCTGCAGACCTGGTGGGTACTGGCACACAATCCTGTTTTCCCTCAAACACCCTCTAAATCAGGAAAGGAATCAGAGAATAATATAATCAACCAGGCTGAAGAGACCTCAAAGATCACCGAGTCCAACTCTACCGTCATTACTAGACCATGGCACCAAGTGCCACATCCAGTCGCATCTGGAAAACCTCCAGGGATGGGGAATCCACCACCTCCCTGGGCAGCCCATTCCAATGCTTGATTACTCTCTCCGTTAAAAAATCTCCTCCTAGTATCTAACCTAAACCTCTCCTGGCAGAGCTTGAGTCTGTGCCCTCTTGTCCTACTGCTAGTTGCCTGCGAGAAGAGACCAACCCCCACCTGACTACAACCTCCTGTCAGGTAGTTGTAGAGGGCAACAAGGTCACCTCTGAGCTTCCTCTTCTATAGGCTATATAACCCCAGCTCCCTCAGCCTGTCCTCACAGGACTTGTGCTCGAGTCCCTTCACCAGCCTCATTGCTCTTCTCTGGACCTGCTCCAGCACTTCAATATCCTTCCTGAACTGAGGGGCCCAGAACTGTACACAGTATTCAAGGTGTGGCCTCATCACCGCTGATTACAGGGGCAGAATCACCTCCCTGGTCCTGCTGACCACACTGTTCCTGATCCAGTCCAGGATGCCATTGGCCTTCTTGGCCACCTGCGCACACTGCTGGCTCATGTTCAGCTTCCTGTCCATCCAAACTCCCTGGTCCCTTTCTGCCTGGTGCTCTCCAGCCACTCTGTCCCCAGCCTGGAGCGGACCTCTAGCAGGATGCAGCACTTGTCCTTGTTAAACCTCA
>NW_008677079.1:0-226 GCF_000695815.1 Acanthisitta chloris
CACAACCATCTGGTGAGGACTCTGATCGTCCTCGGGACCATCCCTCTGAGCAGAAAATCGGCGAATCTCCTGAGGACTGACAGATGCCCCATGGGCTTCCCTGGCCTTGTGAGCCCTGCAACCAGTGCCTCGTGCACAGGGCAGCCAGCTGAGCTTCAGCCTCAGCAGCCCAAACCATCGAGCAGGACACTCATGACTTTATACTTACAGACAGGTCTGCGGGCTC
>NW_008677079.1:322-557 GCF_000695815.1 Acanthisitta chloris
CGTAGCACGGCAAATCTGCGCAGGGTCCCTCATCAGCCAACAGTGGGTCCTCACAGCTGCCCACTGCTTCCTCAACGTCAACACGTAAGGAGGAGCAGGGAAGGGACACGTCCCCACAACACCAGCAGCTGCTCCTGTCAGAGCACCACGTGCTGCTCCCGTCCCGTTTCCTCGCGGGGCACCCACTGCCTGTGCCCTGCGCAGCCCAGCTGAGAGCCTGCTCAGGGACAAGGCT
>NW_008677080.1:0-216 GCF_000695815.1 Acanthisitta chloris
CGCGGTTAATGAGTGCTCAGCGCGCTGGGAGAGGGACGAACCCGAACCTTCCCTCGCACGGAGCGGCCGGGAAGAATTCGGATGGGAAATGATGGGATGGGGGAGATGATGGAGGGGTTGGTGCGGTGGAGGGGATGGGTACGATGGAGGGGATGGGTACGATGGAGGGGATGGTGCGGTGGTGGGGTTGGGGCGGGGGAGGGGCTGGGGCGGGGG
>NW_008677081.1:0-922 GCF_000695815.1 Acanthisitta chloris
TCCAGGCCAGGCTGGACAGGGCTTGGAGCACCCTGTTCTAGTGGAAGGTGTCCCTGCCCATGGCAGGGGGTGGGACTGGATGAGCTTTAAGTTTCCTTCCAGCCCAACCCATTCCCTGAATCCATGGCAAGCTGTGCCACCTCACTCTGCCAGCTGTGCATGGTGTGTGCCTCGGCCCCAGCAGGGGCACCTGCATGTCCCTGTGTCTGTACACCTCGAGGGCACTGGGAAGTGCAGGGCAGAGAGCACTTCTGGCACTGTGAAAATAATTCTGCCTGGCAGTAGCCTGGCTGCTTGTGTTCTCTGTCAGTGCTCTGTGCCTGGCATCACAGGGCACCGCAGGGTAATCATGGGCTTGTAGTTTAGACCAAAGCTCTTGGTGGGGGGAAAGCTATAATAGTGATCCGGAATGA
The DNA here is from genome assembly GCF_000695815.1 of Acanthisitta chloris. NCBI lineage: Eukaryota > Metazoa > Chordata > Aves > Passeriformes > Acanthisittidae > Acanthisitta > Acanthisitta chloris. Next base: position 414 of record NW_008677081.1, read on the forward strand.
TTCTCTGTACTGAGGATATTCCATACTCAGGTTGATTCTCTTCTCCGGCTGAATAAGCTTTTAACCAGGGGCTCTGCCTCTTCCAAGGTGTTTTTGACTTGCCCTGGAGGTTTTGGTGCCTGGAAGGCTTGAAACAAGACAATTGGCATATGTTTCCTTATTGCAAACACACACTTGGATGTGTAGGTTTCAGAATGAGTCTAGAAATTTTAAGAGCCAAATTAAATATATCATGATAACTGAAAACCAGCTTGGCTTATTCTGCTGAAAAGTTTTGGTGTTTTTTTTTTCCCCAAAAAGAATTTTCTTTTCATAAGATAATAATTGCTTTTGTCAACATTCTAATCTTTAAACTCCCTCGGGAAGACTTAGATTTTGACTTTTCTAACCTATATATTGATGTTGCTCTACTGTAGTGTTTTTGGTTTTTTATTGAGCTCTAAAACGTTAGATGGCACAATTTTTGTCCAAATCCATTGGTGACAAATTCTGTGGGATGAAAAATGTCT
>NW_008677081.1:958-30662 GCF_000695815.1 Acanthisitta chloris
CAGTTGTTGAGCTGAAGACCCTTCTCTTGTTTTGATCATTCTGTCCAGGCAATGTGACTGCAGTGAAATGTGCCTGGAGGGAGATGTGTGACCTTAGACCTTGACAAGATCAGAATTTTTAGTACCGTTTTGTAGAATTTACAATGCTATAACCCCCTAAAGAAATTAAAAGTTCTGTTAATCTGCAACTTTTTTTTTTGTTACCAGCTGAACTCTTTTAACAATGTACATAACATACTTTCTTTTGAGTTCCTCTAATGTTTGACGTCCAGTTAGTTTCAGAAAGTTAGTAGAAGCATTTCTGAGCCTACCAGTGCTGTTGGAGATTAAGCCATGGTGTTGTGAGCACGTGGGAACTGGCAGGGGCAGGGCAGGCTGTGTGTGTAGGCTCAGCCTGTGTACCTTGTCTGGGTGACTGCTGAGTGATTCTGCTGCGTAAGCACCCAAAATACTCCCTCAATAGCAGCTGGCAGGCTGTGTTTGCATTGCCTGTGCAGCTCAGGCTGTCAGGAGAGACTGCAAGCGTTCAAAGAGGCTGCAAAGGTAGAGAGTTCAGCACAGCTCTTCAGCAGCCAGATTTAAATACCTAATTACCATATTAAGCAACCTCCCCAAATGCTTTTTGTTATCTTGGAAGATACTTGTGGCCCTTCAGTAAGGAACAGGGATGAAAGTACAGCAACACATCACAGGTTTCTTCTGAGGCATGTGCAGGTGACTCCTGGGTGTTCCCTCAAGATTTGGCATTTCGGTGGGATGAAAATTGCTTTGCATAAATGTCTTTCCAGCTGCTCTCTGTGTGTGTTACAGCAAGGCTCAGCCTCTTTTGTTATGCCTCTGCCTGATTGACCTTGTAAAGTGCATCCTGTGCTGCTTTTGTTTGCTGAGGACAGGAAGAAGCCACCAGGATGCCAGCATTGCCTCTGGATGAGCTCCAGCTGACAGAAAGGGATCCCAAGACAGGGAAGCTGAGAACTTTACCAGCACTGGTGAGCTCTGTTTTTCCTGAAAGCCAAACAAGACCTTTAGTAAATAATTGTCTTATGTTGAAGCTTGGGCAAAACCACCCCTTGGTCGAGGATATGATCAAATTTATTCAGCTTGTCTGTTACAGAAATTTTTGTCTTTTAGTGCATTCAAATAGTGATTCTATTTACCCACCATAAAAACTAACCAAACCACAACCACCAAACCTACTGTATGCAACATCTGCAGTAAATTGTGTTTGCCCAGAACTACTCTTTTGAGGAACAGCCTGACTAGTAATGTAACCTCTGCTGCAATAGAGATGCCTAGAGAGGTTTTGCAAGCTCTGCCTCAAGTCTAGCTGTGAGCTGTGGCACTGGTATCAGTCCATCCATGTACAACATCCTGTGCCCTCCTGCCCAATGGCTTCAGCTCGGTGGCATCAGAAAATTAAACTCACAGTAATTTCTCCCAGAATTAAGGCATGGAGAGAGCCTTCTGAGCAAGGTGCAGGAGTGGGACCAGTAATGCTGCTTGCTTGTGAGGAGCTTTACCCTGAGCACACATGTGGGATGAGGCAGAGCTTGAAGCTGCTGCTCATCCTAATTCTGCCCCTAGGGTGGGAGTGTTTAGCCGAAGCCTGTTCAGTAACCCTCAGGAAGGGTAGGAAAATATATCTTTCTGTGTTTGATGGTTGTGTCAGTTTGAGTTCATGAAATATTGTGCAAGAACCAGTTCAGAGGAAAAAGAGAGAGTTCAAAGGCTTGACCTGAAGCTGTTGCTGTTTGTTTTGAAGGTGTGGGAGCATTGCTCTGCAAGGCTTTGGTTAATAGAAAGCAAGGAGCAACATTACCAAATTATCTGAAAGTATTGCTGATAAATAAAGATACAAACCCACTGCACTGAGAGATTAGAAAATGGAAAGTTACAGGGGACCTGAATGTTCCTGTCATCAGAAACTGTAGTGATAGCACAAGCAGTAATGGGCTCAAACTGAAAGAGGGAAATTTAAGTTAGATATGTGGAAGGAATTGTTCCTTGTGAGGGTGCTAAGGCACTGGCACAGGCTACCCAGAGAAGCTGTGGCTGCTTCATCCCTGGAAGTGTTCCAGGCCAGGTTGGAGCAACCTGTTCTAGTGGGAGGTGTCCCTGCTCGTGGCAGGAGTGGGACGAGATGATCTTTAAGGTCCTTCCAGCCCAAACCAGTCTGTGATCCTGTGAATGTCAAATTGCAATAAAATGTGTTTTTGTGTTTCCTGAAATGCGGTGAGCAGTGAGATGGTAACTGGCATTGCTGTCCCTTGGTTTAATGCAGTGTTTTGGCTTCCTGCAGCACCCAGAAATCAAAGCAGATCGGTCCTTTGTGCTGTACAGACCTCCCCCCGCTGTCAGAGACTCTGCTCTGGTGGAGGAGTTCCTGGAGAGAGCAAAATTCATTGCAGATGACCTCAACTGGCTCCTGGCTTTGCCTCATGATAAATTTTGGTGTCAGGTAATAGTTATTTTGTGGACACTGAAGGCACAGCATGAACATCTCGGTGCTTGTAAAAGCTACAGACTTGAAGTCATTTCCATACAGATTTGTTTATGCTCATTATGTCACCGGGGAAACATTTTAATTTTAATTACTGCAGCTTAGAGTGCAAAGGAAGTATTTCCCTATAGATTTTTCCATTGTGGATTTTAGGAGTCTGCTTGTATTTGATGGCTATGGGAATCCTTTCAACACTCTTGAGTGCTTTAGATTGCATTAAATTTAACTGGGCTACCCCTGAGCACAACCTATGGATGTGTGACATTCCCTCCTTCCCATCTTTCTGTGCCCAAGGTGATATTTGATGAGACCCTTCAGAAGTGTTTGGATTCCTACCTGCACTATGCCCCTCGCAAGTTCGATGCACTGTGGGATTGCCACCCAGAGGTGAATGACATGCAGAGATGTCTTCACCGGAGTGTCTTCCTCACTTTTCTCAGAATGTCCACCCACAAGGAGTCCAAGGTAAGTACTGCTTTGCCTCCCAGGTGCTCCAGGCTGTCTAGCTCAGGAAACGAGAGAATTAGAGAAATGAATCATATTTGTTCCTTGCATGGCCGAACACATTCCTCTCCGTGGCTGCTTTTGTCAGGCTGACTGTCCACGCGGAGATGATAACACTTAAGAGCTGGAGTGTCTGAACTGCGCAGAGATTCCTCACTTGATTGCCTGGATCTCCTTCCTAAGTAATAGTGGGTTATCCATGTGTGGTGGTAAGAGGAGAGAGAGCAAGTTGGCCTTTGTGTGGCTGCGTAGAACAGTCTCCAGGCCAGCAGTACCTGAGTGCTCACTCCTTGTCTTCAGTGCCATGCAGTGTCATATAATCTGTGCTAATATTTGGCTCTCCTGGAACTTTCCCCAAGTTTTGGACACACAGTGAAATTGCTCTAAATTACTGTTTTCTTGGCATCAACAAGCATTCAGCCTGGGGAAGAGAAGCTCCAGGGAGACCTTAGAGCCCCTTCCAGTGCCTAAAGGGGCTCCAAGAGAGCTGCAGAGGGATGTGGGACAAGGGCTTGGAGGGACAGAACAAGGGGCAATGGCTTCCCACTGCCAAAGGGCAGGGAGAGATGGGATATTGGGAAGGAATTGTTTCCTGTGAGGGTGGTGAGACACTGGCACAGGTTGCCCAGAGCAGCTGTGGCTGCTCCATCCCTGAGAGTGTTCCAGTCCAAGTTGGATGGGGCTTGGAGCCACCTGGGCTAGTGGAAGGTGTCCCTGCCCATGGCAGGGGGTGGGACTGGGTGAGCTTTAAGGTCCCTTCCAACCCAAACTGTAGTGGAAGGAGTCATCACTAATTGTGTGAGTGCAGCTGCCATCAGGAGCTGTGGAATTTTCATCAGGCTTTTGGGCAGGATGAGTGAAGCACCTTGTGTTTTAGCAGTTACTCAGTTGATAACACATCACGAACCAAGGAGGATGTTTAGGGATGTATTGATTCTCTTGATTATCATAGTGGTGACATTCAGGATGTTTTGAGGAAAGGTCTGGGACTGGTAGCTGGAGTTTGGGACAGGAGCAGGTAGTTGGAAGGAATGCTGGCACCACTTCAGCACAAGTACTCGACACCTCTGTGGTGTCTTTCAGTCCAGGATCTGATTAAGTCTCACCACTCCAACAGGCAGAGGAGCATTTGAAACCATTTTATAGTTGAGTAATCTGAAGGGAATGAATAGTCTGTTGTCATGCCGGAGTCAGCAGGAGTTCTAGAAACTGAACCTGGCCAGCATCAAGCCCTGGCCCTGCTTCAGCATGGAGAATGTGCCTGCTGCCTTTCACTGGTTCTGAAAACATTTGCTATCACAGGCAAATTTGGCTTCTGAAAATCCCAAATCACGTTTTAGCTGCTTGTTTCTGTGTCAGACAATGGAATTTTTTCATCTAAAATTTTAGAAGGAATTCCTTCCATGTTATGAGTCACGTGTTTTTGGCACAGTGTTTAGCAGTCAGAGTACCGAGCTGCAGTTCTGGGTTTTCCTCCTGCTTGTCACTGATTTTGTGATCTTTGTTGCCTGGATACTCCTCTCCCAGGGTGCAGTGACCTCAGGCTGTGATCTCGGATGCATTTTGTCTGTCTGTGCCAGTGAAGCTGTTCCTGGGCCTGGAACTGATTCCTGCTCCTGAGCTGAGCTGTGCTGGTGTCAGCTCAGCTGTGTGTCTGGCCAGGCTGGGAACTGAGGCACATTTTTGGGAGCTTTTTGGTTTAACTTTAGGTAAATCAATTCACTTCATGATGAATGAATCATTTGATGGGTGGTGTCATAGCAGTGACAGGCAGCTGGGAATGTGGGAATAGCTGCCTCCACAGAGGGTGTTTCAGCAGAGTTGCCTTCTGTGAAGCAAAATCCTTAATACACCTTTGGGAGAGGTTTTACAGGTATCATTATAATGCTGAAGTCACTGCAGAGCAAGATGTGGATTATCCTTTAAATTACTTTATTTTTCTTTCTAGGACCACTTTATCACTCCCTCTGTCTTTGGAGAAATTATTTACAATAACTTCCTGTTTGACATCCCCAAGATTCTGGATCTCTGTGTGCTTTTTGGGAAAGGAAATGGTCTCCTGCTCCAGAAGATGATTGGTTAGTTAAAGCCAAGGAGCAACTTGCTGCATTTAGTCTTTTGCTTACTTGTGTGACAAGTCATGAGTGGGGTTTTATACCAGTCTAACTGCTCTGAAAGTGAATTATTCAGCAGCAACAAGAATCTATCATTTCTAGATCAATTTCTAGAACAGACTATGCTTTTTTCTTGTGTGCTTCATTTAGGCCCAGGAAAGCATTGTGTTGTGCTGTCTTGCTGCCCTGAGCTGGGCTTTTTCATGCCATTAGGCATGAACCAGGGCTCAGCAGGCCTTCCCCATGCCAGTGAAATGTGTCCTCAGCCATAGTAAGAGGAACGTGAGGGCTCTGGACAATCCTAGTGGAGATGGGAAGGGGGAAACAACTCAATTCCTGGGCAAGGAGGGAGGAGGGTTCAGCGTGAGGTAACCACTGCTCAGTGGGGTGGGAGAACTTGACATTTCAATGCTGACAGTGATGTATACAGTGCCTCCAGCCACACACACCTTGAAGCATTCCTTGTACTGTGCTTATCCCTGGATTTCTGTGTCTGTACACACAGTCTTAAGGGCAGGTACATATTCAGGAACATCTCAGCTGTGGATGGAACCTGGGCAATGGAGGTGGAGCATATTGATTTAGCTTCTGTATTTATCCAGTGCTCCCTTCACAAGGAGCTACTTGTGATCTTTAACATGAACTGAGCACAGCTGGAAGAGTATCTAGCCTTGGATTCAGTGAGCTCTTCCTAAATTCTCACCCACTTTGTCTGCAGTTCATGGGCTGAAACTTTTCACTTTCTCTGGTGGTTATTTTTGTCTCATTTCCAAGGTGACTAACATGAGAAGCCTTAGAGATCTTGTGATGCAGTCAGATTTCCAGCCAGAAGAGCTTAGATAAACCTTTGCATTTTTAATCCCTTCATCCCTTTTCCGTAACTTCTACTCTAAATTCCTCTGTGGAGCCTCAGAGTTGAGAAGAAGGCAAGACAAGATAGATATTGCTCTTTCAGATGTGAAGCTTAGATTATCTGGGTCTTAAAATCTTCCAAAGAAGACCTGAGTGTATGAAATCTCCTCTGAATTATGCTCTGGAGTGCCACACACTAATGCTGCATTCAGGTGACCAAGGATTTGCTCACCTGATTACTTCATTATGTCGTGACAGTAATGGCAGGAACAGCTCTCGTGTGGAATTCATAACTTCATAACTTTAGCTTCTTCTCAGGGTATAAATTTTTTTCTGAAACTTTTCTCATAACTCTTACCTAAGCTCTGCCCTTGCTGGAGAGCTCTTAATTTTCATTGTCTGAGCAGTAATTCCCAGGGAAGCAGGAGCCTCAGTGGTTCCTTGGTGAGGATTTATGGTGTGCCATTAGTCACTGGAATATTTTGTAGAGATGGAGTCCTGGTAATATCATAGCAGGTGTTACTAAAGCCTCATTACCTTTAAGAAATATTCTGCAGCCCATTTTCCAGTGTGTGCTGAACTGTTATCAGTAATTAACAGTCAACTCCAGTTGTCAAATAAAAGGAACTGGGGATGTTCAGTGATAGTATTTGCATTATTCATTGATTCAGCCTCTGGAGCATGAATCATCTGACATCTCGTTTGCTCTGCTCTGGTGAGCATATTCCCATTGCCAGGTCTCCAGTTGCACTGGATAGCTGATGGACCTGTGTGTGAGCTGAGGAGTGAGCCTGGGCCCATGGCCTACATGGGCCTTAGCTGTGTCTGGGGGGTGTCAGTAATAGTACAAGTGTGATTACAGGTACAGTATTACAAGTTTCCTGGCACAATTTTGTTCATTGGCATCAATGTCTGAACTAATGGAAATTGTCTCCTTCCCCTTTACAGAAAATGTCTTCACTCAGCAGCCAAGTTACTTTGGTGACCTGGATGAAACTCTTCCCACTGTCCTCCAGGTACTGCTTTCCTGCTTGGATTTCTTCTGGAAACATGACATAGGTTGGAGAAGGGAAAGGGGACAGTTATAGGCAGGCAGAATGTATTCCATAGAATCATGGAATCTCCTGAGCTGGAAGGGATCCACTAGGATCATCAGTCCACCTCCTGCCCTGCACAGGACACCCCAACAATCCACCCTGTGTCTGGGAGCTTTAGCCAAACACTCATTGAGCTCTGTCAGGCTTGGGGCTGTGACCAGTGCCCTGGGGAACTGTTCCAGTGCCCAAACACCCTCTGGGGGAACAACCTTTGCCTAATCTCCAGCCTGAATTTGTCATTGCTTCCTTTCCCTAGTTCATGCTAACGTGTGTCAGGGAGGTTTTAAACCTTTATCTAAAACTATTACTTGATGACTCTTTCCTGTCACCTTCAGCTTCTGACCTTCTCTGCAGTGGATCTCAAGGAATTTTCATTAGACACCTCAAAAAGTTACTCATTGTATCTCTGTCTTCCCAAACAGGGAAAGAATTAAACTTAAACCAGCAAAATACTAACCATGAGAGGTGGCTTCGCATAGCAGAATGGGTTAGGGTTAACACTGCAGAGTAAGCAAGATTCACATTTAGCCTCAGGGGGAAATCAAGGTGCCTTGACATCTTTGTACCCTGAAATTGTTTATGTCCTCAAAATGCTGCTCTGTGCACAAAACTAAGTCAGCCAAGGTATCATTTACCCCAAGCCACCTGTAATGTCACTTGATTTTTTTTGTAAGCCCATATACATCTTTCTTGTGTGTGTTGGGAAACTGTCAGAGGTAAATCTGAGAGGTGATAGCACATTTTAAAAATATCCTAGGATGCAAGACCAAACCTTCAAATGAATTGCTGGGGAGGACAACAGAGATTCCACTTGCTTTTAGTGTTGTGCCATATCAGGGCAGTTGGTGTGCAGAGGACTGGTTCTGGTAAGCATTGCAGGGTGATGCCATTGTGTCTCAGCTGTGTGGGTGTAACAGCTCAAAGATGTGCCATCACTGATCCATGAAACTGGATGTGTTTACACTGACACTGAAGGGAGCTGATCTCTGTTCAGGAGCTTCTATGCCCTGTGGAATAGTAATCCTAACCCCAGCTCTGACTTCAGTACCTTTAGGCACATATCTCTGGTAGGGGGGTTTGACAGAGCTCTCAGGGTCCAGGTGCAGAGGAGTTACTTTTAGGTTGATCCTGCACCAAAGTTGTTAGGAATCCAGAAATCCTGTCATTTTCTCCCCAAATTTCTCTGTTTACAAACAAGAGCCACACAATCTGTCCTGCCAACCCCAGGAGGTCTTTGAGACAGCTCATGAGCTGGAGGCATTGTTACAGAACTAGTCCCAAACTGCATATGTCATCATAGCAGTGATTGTTTGCCAGATGAAGCTTGTGCCACTGCTCACTTCTGCCTGTGCTAACTCTGCACTGCTCTCTTGGTTTAGGTGTTCAACAACATTTTGCACAAGTGTGGTTTGCAGTGTGAAGGAGCCTCTGCTGACCCCCAGAAACTGGAAGAAAAAGTCAGTGTGACTCCAGGGAACATGCCCCTCCAGGTAGGACTGTTCCTCCTTGGACTGTACTCTTTGTAGTCCTGCAGTCAGAACAGTCTGTGGAACAGTAAGACCACAAAGGGTCATTCTGTTCCCAGAGACTGGTGGTTCACACAGCACATGGTTCCATGTCATTGTTTCACTGTTTGTCAGAGGACATGATGATCAAGCCTTTCCTCCCTGAGCTGCTGCATTTCAGCCACATCCATTGTAATGTGGATGGTTCTTAAACCTGGCAATATTTTTGCTTAATCAGCTTATAAATAATATATCAGAATATCTGACAGAAGTCTCCATGTAACCCTGGCAGTGATCAGAGCTGTTTTTCTTCAGGAATGTATGTTAACAACAGTGTACTTTAGTTGATGAAGAGGGGTTTTATGTGCTGCACAAAGACAGGCCCCATGTCAGTGAGGAGGGCTCTCTACAAAATCTTAGTCATTCAGTTTGTGTGGGGGAGTTGTTACAGCTGCCTTGGAAATGCATCTTGCACTGGAACAGGCTGAGATCATCCCTCTGATTCCCATGTTACTGCTGTGCACTGCTTCCAGCTACCTGGGGAAGTATTCTCTATGTGCAGGGTATACTAGAGACAAAACCACTGTCCAGGACAGGATCTGATGAGGATTCTTATAATTCCACAGGATCTTTAATGCAAGCAAGCAGTTGGGATTGCATTATAGACATTTACAGTACAGAAATTTTAGGAGAGACATTATCTCTGCCCCCAGACCCTGTAACACATTTATAGTAGATAGCCAGGAAGAGGCCTGGCCTGGCTATGCTGTGTCCCTGGCAGGGAGTTAGACTGTGTTCTTGAGAAAACTCACCTGTTTTTTCTCTTGCTAATTGCTCCTTTCCCTCTCAGGAGCTGAAGGACATTGTGCTGTACTTATGTGACACCTGTACAACGCTCTGGGCCTTTCTTGATGTCTTCCCCTTGGCTTGCCAGACCTTCCAAAAACACGAGTTTTGTTACAGGTATGTCTTGTGCTGCAACCAGAGCTTGTCTTGGGGAAGTGAAAATCCTGATGTGCTGCTGTGTCTTGTCCCAGGATTTAATAGAGATATTTGATGCAGAGACTGCTGGTTCACCCTGACAGGAATGCAGTTTAGTAAATACATGGATGTAGAGATTTCTGAATTTTCTGTTATATGTTCACCTTCATCATTTTCTCTGAGTGATCCTAGAGCCAGGCATCTATGACAGTTTTCATGCCCAACTAAACAGCACTTGGTGTGCTCTGGAAGGGATGGAGAGGGACAAGTTATGGACAAAAAGAGCTTCCTGCTGTAGGCTCTGAAGCCAGGGAAATGGAAAGTATTTCAGAGTGATAGTCCTTCCAGGTCCGAAAACAAATGTTTTTGTTTGATATTATGCCTAATTTTCATGCTAGAGAGTGTTATTGAGGTTTGGCAAAAGCTGACAACTAGGCTGACAGCTAACTCCCTGTGCAGCTCTTGGAGCACAGTAGTGATGAGTCAGGATGGACTCAAGGTCCAGATGACAGAGTCTGTTCCCACATAGGCTGCAAGTCCTTCAGTGGCACTTACCCAGCTCTGGGGGGTTTAAGCCCCCAGATCATCCTGTAGAGCCTTGCTGTAACTTCCCTTCTTTGGAGCTGAGTGAAGTGTGAACTCATTGTCTTCTTAAAAGCTTGTTAGTCAAATACAGGTTTGTATTTCACTTCTGTTTCCAATGAAGTTGCAGAGCTCTGAAGACTTAAGCTGGCAGTGGTGCAGGGACCACAGGCTGAGTGATGCTGCTCTGGGGTGTGCTGGTCTTGGATGTTGCCACTGAGTTGGTTTTGGAAGGAGAGAGGATTGGTGGCTGTTTGGGTTGGCAGGCAGCACTGCTTACATGCTTAAATACAGGTTTGTATTTCACTTCTGTTTCCAATGAAGTTGCAGAGCTCTGAAGACTTAAGCTGGCAGTGGTGCAGGGACCACAGGCTGAGTGATGCTGCTCTGGGGTGTGCTGGTCTTGGATGTTGCCACTGAGTTGGTTTTGGAAGGAGAGAGGATTGGTGGCTGTTTGGGTTGGCAGGCAGCACTGCTTACATGCTTGGGTGCTCAAAGGGGGAAAACCTTTTGCTTTTAATTCTTCTGTTGATGTCAGAGATGTGCTAAAAGTGTCTAGATCTCTGTGTGCTGAGGCTACAGCAATTGTTTCTTCCTCAATATGGACAACTGACTGGGTCTTTGGAGTGTGGGGAGGGACAACTGATTGATATAATCTGTTTGGAACCTCTGAGCTCAGTCAATCTGCTGGCATTGCTAATTTCTGTCCCCAAATAAAAGTATCAACCAACTTCTCCTACATTTGCCTCAAGGATATTGATTTAACATGTTTGGTTCTTAATATGAGACATGGACAGAATGTCCCTGATGGAGTCCAGCCTGGCCTTCCTGCAAAGTGCTGTGAACCATTAACATCTCCCTCCTGGTGAAGCAGTGAAGCATTTCTCTGGTCCTCTCAGTGCCCTGTTCCTGAGGGAAAGGGTCTGTGTGTGCTGCCTGGCACATAAAATGTGGAACTGGACCAAACTTACTTGTTTTGTCCCTGCCCCATCCTATTGAAACATTTTCTTGGGCTTTCAGCATGCTAGATACCTTCATCTAGAGTCTTGCCAGCTCCATCCTTAGAGCAGTGCTGAGTAGCAGGACCAGTATGGCTTTCTTGGAAATCGTATCCCATTTCTTGTCCAGTTATTGGCATACAGCAAGAGGGCCACGAGTATATTGGAGTGGGAGGGCAAGTTTTGGGGTGGAATGAACCTGTGTACAGTTCTGTGCCTGTCACAAGAAAGACATTGTGGGGCTGGAGGTGTCCAGGGAAGGGAATGGAGCTGGGGAAGGGGATGGAGCACAAGGAGGGGCTGAGCCTGGAGAAAAGGAGGCTCAGGGAACCTTCTGCTCTCTCCAACTCTGTGCCAGGAGGTGCAGCCAGGTGGGGTCAGGCTCTGCTCCCAAGGAACAAGGGACAGGAGAGAGGAAACAGCCTCAAGTTGTGCCAGTGGAGGTTCATGTTGGAACCTCCACTTCTTCACTGGAAGGGCTGTCCAGCCCTGGCACAGCTGCCCAGGGTAGTGGTGAAGTCACTATGTCTGGAAGTATTCAAAAACATGTGGATATGGCCCTTGAGGACATGGTTAGTGGTGACCATGGTGTTGGGTTGCCAGTTGGACTTGGCAATCTCAAAAGTCTTTGCCAACCTGAATGATTCTGTGACTCTGTGAGTCTGTGGGCTCTTTGCAGACTGCAGATGTGTTTGGGATGTTTCTGGGCTGGGCAGATGTTTCTGATCAGCATCAGGTGCTTTTCACATGCATTTCTTTGTTGTGTCTTCAAAGACACCTCGATGGTTTCCTTGGAGTGCTGCTCTAGTCTGTGCTCTGTTTGCTTGTATTTTGAGGGGGGAAATAGGGTGATGCTAATGAGTTCTGCTGGTGAGGAGGGTTTAATGAAATCAACCAATTGATTTGTCCTTGAGCAAATGATTTTTGAAGCCTCAGCTGACTGTTCCTGTTTTGTTGCTCCTTTCTACAGATTAGCTTCATTTTATGAACTGGCAATTCCTGAGCTGGAATCTGCAGTCAAGAAGAGGCATTATGAGGATAACAGGTGAGAATGCCTGCAAAGATTCACCTTGTCTTTTCTGTGAGACTCTCCCAGGGCTTAGTTAGAAATTCACTTCATGCTGCTTTACCCTTCTCTGCTGTCTTTTTTTATGCTGCTTCAAAGAGCTCTGAAGAGATGACTTGTGTAATTCCAATTTTTCCTGGGCACTGGGATGGCTAATCATTTCTTCTTCTGCTGTGTAAGAAGGAATTTGATGGGAGGTGCATTGAAATTGTAACAAAGTGTGAGAACATGCATGATATCTCTGTGTACAGACTGCTCTCACTGTAAGGCACAGGCTGTGCTGGTACTGTGTGAAATATCCTGTGTAGCTGTCAGGACAATTGGGATTGAAACCAACTGTTCAGAGCATGGATTTGCCTTAATGGCTGAAATGGCTCTAATCTCTGGTCCTTGCAGCATAGAAATGATTCTGCTAATGAGATTCCTCTTCTAGAGGAACCTCTGGCATAAGGGTGTGTTACAGATTCTTGTGCTGACACCAACAGCATCTTTTCCTCTCTCTGAAGTGTTTTTGCTGATTTATGGAGGAGGATTTCACATTCCAGAAAGAAGATGATAGAAGCTTTTCACATTGTAATAAACCAAGTCTGTCTGCAGCCCATCTTAGAGAGCAGGTACTGGCACTTGGCTCTGTTATTGGACTGTTACTTGATTGCTGTGGGGGGAGATTGTCTCCCTGTTGACAAATTTCCTGAAGAGAGTTAACAGATACTGCTGTTCGTGTTGGGGTTGTAGCCAAAGACTTGGCCAAGGTCAATTTTGTTGTCAGGACTCTCCCAGATGAAGCTGTGTGGTCCAGAACTGGTGTGGTGAGCTGTGTGCTGACCCCACCAGAGCTGGGTAGTGCTGTGGTTCAAGGAGCTTTCTAAGCTCAGTTATGGCTCAGTTGCAAACTAACTGTGTGTGTAAACACCTTGGCTGAGACACCACAGTAAGAGTGATGCAGTGTCAGAGGTCACTGAAAACAGCCATTTCAAACCAGGTACTGGTGCCTCTACCTAGTTCTTCCCCACTTCTGCTGGGAAAATTAACTGATAGCTCTGAGTAATCTCAAAATGAAGGCAAGTACAGCTATCCATATTTCACAATAGAGAAAGGAAGTGAAATGACCCAAAGTTCTGCTGCATACTGGGAAGAGAGCTGAGATCCTGGATCTGGATTTGCCAAGCCAGTGCTCCCTTGGGTTGTGCTCTCATCACCTGTGCTCCCTACAGGTTCTGTAGGTTGCTGGTCTGGGGCCCTTGTTCTGCTTGAGTATTTCCCCTGCTTTGATAGCAGTAGAGATGTCCAAGTTGAGCAGAAGTCATAGAATCATAGAATCTCCTGAGCTGGAAGGGACACACAAGGATCATCAGGTCCAACTCCTGGCCCTGCACAGGACAGCCCCAAGAATCACACCATGTTTCCTTGTGAGACTCCTGGATTTGACTTCCTTTGTGACCTGGACTTTATCCCCCAGTCTGTCTGTGCTGTAAATCCAATCCTTCAAGGAGCACCAGCAGCTTTGTCTTACCCTTCCTTGCCTGGTATTGGCCTTCAGTACCCACTGGAATAGTGAAAATATAAACAAACCAGAGTAACATGTTCAGATCCCACAATGTGAAGGACTATGGATATTTCAGAGGTAGTAAAGGGGGAATGGCTCTTTAAGCTGAAAGACAGTAGGATTAGATTTGATATTAGAAGAAATCCTTCCCTGTGAGGGTGCTGAAGCACTGGCACAGGTTGCCCAGAGCAGCTGTGGCTGCTCCATCCCTGGGAGTGTTCTCGACCAGGTTGGATGGGGCTTGGAGCAACCTGGGCTAGTGGAAGGTGTCCCTGCTGGTGGCAGGGGGTGGAATTGGATGAGGTTTAAGGTCCCTGCCCACCCCAAGAGCATTCTGCCCTGCAGTGAGGCTCAGTGTGTCAGCAGCACAGGGAGGTTTGGGCACTACAACCAGAGGTGCAATGGGAGTTTGCCTGGCAGATGTTCTTGCACAGGTGAGCACGTACTTTCTGGGAGGTTCACTGGTGTAATCCCAAGATATATAATAAAGGCACAATTAGAAAGGTACTACACACCTTCTCTGCTTATTGCAAGTCTGAGGCATCAAGTAAAAAAAGTGTGTCTGAAGGTTTGTAATTCTAACTGTGCTACAGCTTTAGATCCAGCTGAAATGTTCGCTGAGGCCATAAAGGAAATTTGTTTCTGTTTGACTCTTTGCTCCCATGAAAGCCAAAAATGGTTTGAAATCGATTTTCAAATGTAGTTTTCTCTTGGTGTGTGAGTGTGACTAGTTTGACTGATGAGGCAGAACATGTTGAGTGTGCAATGGGCAGTGAGTGTTGACTGCTTTTTCTGCAGTTGTGAGAATATTCAGCCATTTATTGAGGAGTTTCTGCAGATCTTCACCTCAGTGCTTCAGGAGAGGAGGTGAGTGTGGCTGAGAGGAGGCTTGAGGGGAGGATTGGCTCTCCTTCCTCTTCCATTCCTTACACTAGAATTGCCTGCGACAGCATTACAGTGCACTTGGGAGTTAGAAATCATTCTGAGTAGGTGGGAGAACTGCAGTGAGAGGATTTCAGCCTGTGGCACAGACCTCATTGTAAAGGTGAGGAGGGTGTTGTATGACACTGAGGAATGCTATTCTTCACTCTCTTTAATCCAGGCTCTCAGAGAGGAGGATAGCAATTTAGCCATTAGCTCCCATGACAAGTTAGGCTGTTATTACTGATTTGTGCTTTCCAGCTGGGGTGACCAGTCCAGAAAGATACTCAGCGCTAATGCTGGAGATGCAGAGTGAGTAAGTGGCAGAACTGGGAATTCCATGTTGTCCTCCTGACCCTGCTGGCATTCTGGTCACGTTCTCATCACAGACCACAGTTCCCTGTACTGCAGCACTGGTGCAGACCCTCATGCTGATGCTCTGAGGGTGTGAGAGGAGTGTTGCTGCGGTGTAATGGAGCAAAATCAGGCATGGCTGGAATCCAGTATTGGGTGAGAGGTTCTGTGTGTTCCCATCCAGCACTGAGGCAGCCAGAGTGGCACAGCGGGGATGGCAGTGGTAATTAATTGTGTTCAACTGATTAAACTTGCTTCTGCCTTTTCAGGTTTCTCCGTGACTACGACGAGCTGTTTCCCGTTGAGGATGATGTCAGTCTGCTTCAGCAGGCATCTTCCACCCTGTATCCTTGGGGTCACCTTGGGGATTGCACACACCTGGCTGCTCTCAGATTCCTTCACACCAGTGGCATTGCTACTTGCTGTCTCTGCTTAAGCTGCATGACTAGCAAGGAGTGCTGGAAAGTTTTCCCTTTTTAAAAAAAAAAAAAAAAAAGTTGGGGGACTTGTTGCCCAGAGAGCTTATTCCTCCCTGGGAGTGTGCAGGGCCAGGTTGGATGAGGCTTGGAGCAACCTGGTCTAGTGAGAGGTGTCCCTGCCCCTGGCAGGGGACTGGAACCAGATGGGCTTTAAGGTCCCTTCCAGCCCAAACCATTCCATGGCTCTGTGAGTTCTGATGTAGACACAGGCCTGGGAGTTGTCAGCAATCACACAGTTACTTCAAGGTGAGCTCTGAACATGTGTATCCACAAATGTCCTTAATGCTGTGCCCTTAGAGATGAGACCAGGACAGCCTATGTCCTCCAAGCAGTGGAAAGTGCCTGGGAAGGGGCAGGCAGGAAAAAAACCCAAGTTGTTAAAGATGGAGCAGCATCCAATGGAGCATCAGCAACAGTGGAGAGCACTGCAGAGGGCAGGGAGGAGCTGGGGGCTGCCTATGCATCAGAGGATGAGGTGCGTAGAGCTGTGGGTATCGCTGGAATCTACTCCTTCTGTCCATACAGCTCTGAGGACAGGCTCGCTTAGCTCAGTTTTGGGTATAATGTGAGATTTAGTCTCATTTCTGACCTTTGCTGGATCCCAGTGCAGCTCCATGTGCCTTGGGAAATGAGAACTAAAGCTACACCTGAATCCTGGTTTATCTCTGAGCAAATTGCTTCTAAATCCCATGGCTTGGGTTTTCCCTTGCTGGGCTTTATTCAAATACTCTGCTTCATCCCTGCAGCTCATGTGCATATTTTTCAAACGCACAGCTCGTGTGTTATTTGAGGAAGGAATTCTCCAGTCAGTCCTTGCTGACTCAGGCACTGACAGAAGTAATTATGTGCCCAAATCTGTGTCACAAACTTTGTCTTGTTTAAACTGCTGATTTCTTTTGACTTTGGTCTTGTACTTTAGTGTGTTTAAATTCTGATAGCCCAGACTGCTGCTTTCCCTTTATTTCCGTGCCCTCTGCCTGCCCCAGCTGCTGTCCCTCCCCAGTGACACCCCCAGCTCTGTTTGGTGTCCACAGTGTGCTGGTGCCACAGCTGCACCCATCCCTGAGGTGTCTGGTGTGGAGCTGGACTCTCTCATCTCCCAAGTGAAGGACCTACTGCCAGACCTTGGTGAGGGATTCATCCTGGCCTGCCTGGAGGAGTATGGATACAACACTGAGCAAGTGATCAACAACATTCTGGAAGATAAGCTGATGCCATGCTTGGATAAGATGGACAGAAAGATGCAAAGGTCTGGGACAGCTTCTGGGTTTGTTTGTCATTGGACATTGTTCTTACTGAAGGCTCAATGCTTGTAGAGCTCTGTGAGTTTGCATGTGCATTCTTGGGGTAGGTAACTGCAGTAAGAGCTTCTCATTGTCACCTGTCACAAGCTCTCTGCCCTACTGTGTCCCTGCAGAGGACTGGAACATTGACTGTTCTGTTTGAGCAGAGCAGGTCTGGATTGTGTTTGTGACAGGGGACAAAACTACTGGTACATTAAATGCTCAAATAAGCGCAATTGAAATTCCATCCTTGGGACACTGGGCTGGGCAATAGAATGTGTTGCCTTCAAGAGTTACTTTGCTGCAGAGGGACAGGGTCATAGGTATGAAAATCCCAGGTGTCCTGCAGGAAGGGCATCTTCACAGGAGGTAATTCAGCTGGAATTAACCTGTAGGGCCAAATATGGGTATTTAACAGGCTGTGAGGGAAGTTAGACCAGAGAGAGGTTGGAAATGGGACTTCAGATCCATTTTTACCTGCCCTTTGACAAACTTGCCAGGTTTGAGCTTGCTTCCCTGGGCTGTCCAAGGGACACAGGGTTTATAGCTGGCAGCAGGATTGAGTTGTTGGAGTTTGCAGCTGTGAGCCTGTGTTTGTGCTGCACCAGCAGTTCCTGATGGAGTGTCAGGCTGTGAATGTGCTGTTTGCTCACATTTCATGGAGGAATGGGCAGACTGTCTCACTGTTGCATTAAAGGAAAGCCTCTTTATCAGAAAAATGAGGTAAAAAAATCTTAGTTTTGCACCACTCTTCATGCTTCTGCTGTCAGACCCGCTGACTTCGGCACAAGTGGTGTGGGTTGGGTTTAGGAAGGGTGGTTTTCTGCAAAGCCAGCAGTTACACAAGATAGAGCTGCTTTTTTTTCCCACTGCCTTATGCATCCTGAAACAAAGCTGTCAGTTCAGTAGGGATGGAGAGTTAGATCACTGCTGATCTGTAGGTGAGCACAGCAGCATTTGCACGACCCAGGCAACTGCACCCCCAAAATGGATGACAGAAGAACAGTCTTTGGACTTATAAGTTGAACAAAGATAAACCTGGAACCTGAGAGAGAATTAAGAAGGAACCACAGGGAGATAAATATCCTGAAATCAACAGCAGCAAATTATTGGATTGTTTGCCAGTGTGTAATTCGTCATACTTAGTGTTTGACTGCACTGAGTCACTGTGGTGAGACTAGGCAGTCTGTTGATATTCTCTGCTGTTGTAGGGTTTGGCTTAAGTCTGAAATGAACAGAAGAATTTTCCTGTTGCTTTCTGTGAGTTGTTTTAGTTTCCCCACAAAGATGAGCTTTGGAAACTGCCTTGTAGCTCTAGCAGTGCTATGTTGTGGTCGTGCATATGCTGTAGTGTGGCTGTGAGAAGGGTTTGCACTGTGTGACTCAGACAGCACTACAGGGAGGACCTTGGGGTGCTCTGGGTGACTTTGGGGCTGACAAAGGATCAACCAAGGGCTTAGGGAGGAGAGGATTTGGTCTTCCTCACTTCACCTTTGCTTTTATTCTCTCTTGTTTTGTTTTTACCAGACAGCTGAAGCCAGACCCAACTCCTCTAGTCTCTTCTCGCTATAATGTGTTCCAGAACGATGAGTTTGATGTTTTCAGCCGGGATTCAGTGGATATGTCTCGGATACAGAAGGGCAAGCGGTGAGTGTGGTGCTCCCAGTCATTAACTCTGCCTGTCAAGGGGAATAAATTCCTGGGAACCTGCACACTTATTTGTCGTACAGACCTGCTGCAGGAGTGTGTTGCAGGGGCTAAAGGCTCATCAGAAAGGTTGCCCACCTGCTTGTCTGGGAAAGTGAAATGAAATATTATGAGGGAGTTGGTTTCAGTTAGTGTTTTTCCTAATTGGCTTTCCTCTGTCTGCTGCTGGAGATTGCTCTGCCAAGCTCATTTGTAATGTCAGGCTCTTATTCCTTAGACTTAATGTTAACTTGTACTGAACAACAAACCTTGAATAGAACTATCTCTGAGCTTGGGATTGTGACTTGGAGCTGAGAATAAATAATGATTTGGTTTAGAGCCAAGAGAAGCTTCAATACTCATCTACTTCAGAATCTGATAACATTCAGTGCCTTGGACTACTTTTGTTGTTCCTGCTGCTGTAAGCTTCCTGCGGAAGGGCATTTAGAGTCATGGAGTAGTTTGGGTTGGAAGGGACCTTTAAAGGTAGGTCATTTAGTCCAACCCCCTTGCCATGAGCAGAGACCTCTGTGAAATCCCACCAGATTTTACTTTGCTTTCTGCCTAGTTTAGTGTATTCTGCTGTGCCACACTCTGTCTCCACAAGTTCCCTTGTTTCAGATTCTTTCTAATCACATCACAGAATCATGGAATGGTTCTGGTTGGAAGGGACCTTAATACCCATCATATTCCACCCCCTTCCATGGGCAGGGTCCCCTTCCACTAGACTTGAAACCCTTTCTCCAACCAGCCAAAAGTGATCTTTATGTTGGTCTGTATTTACACAGAAGATAACCAAAAGTCTGGCTGGAGATTGAACCACATGACCATGAGAGCTCCCAGTTAAGGTTTTGGTTGCAAAGCTGCATCAAGCTCTCAGGAGAAAATAACTTTTGCCCCCAAGTTCAGGGGAACAGCTTCTTGGAGCAGTGCCATAGTGCTGATCCTGCCTGGACTGGGCAAGGAAGTAATTTTGCTTCTGTCTGGCTGAGGCAATGACTTTTGACATGTCCACAGCTAAGACTTCATAGACACATCCTCTCTTTCATCATCCTGCTGCCTTGCTCAGAGTGTAGCCAGGCACCTTGTCAGCAGGTGCCTTGAGCACAGCTGTGCTGGGTTATCTCCCCAGAGCCTTGCACAGTGTGGAGCTGCTGCAGCAGCTGGACAAGGCCAGAGAGCACCGAGTTCAGCACGGAGCATCCAGTGGCTGGAATAACCTGCTCGGAGCTCCCTCTGCAGATCGCTTGGAGAGCTTTGGAAGTTGTAAATCACCCCTGATGATTAACCGTTTGTGGGCCCTGCTCTCTTGGCACTGCCCTTGGCTGTTGCCAGGGCTGCTGTGCCTTCTCTCCAGTGGTACCATCACTGCTTGGGAAGTTGTCTTCTCTTCTGCTGTAGTTATGTGACCTCTTGGGATTATCCCTTTACTGCTGTTCTTTCTGGTGTCTTTGGCTTCCCTCAGGCTGTGTCTGCATTTCAGACAGTTCTTACACCAAGAACACTCTGCAGGACTCCAGGGACAATATTTCTGTGTTGAGTGGTTTCAAACCTGAAGGTGACTAGCTGTGATCAGCTACGTACACCCTACACCCAAAGTTGGCCACATCTAACTAAATCCAAGGATAAATATAGTACCTTGCTCTCCATGATTTACCATTCAGCACTCCATAAATATACTTTCAGCACTGAAAGTGTGACTTCCTCAGTGGTAGTTCTTCCACCAGCAAGGTGCCTGGTGCTTTACCCCAGTCTCAGGGTGCCAGGGCTCTCCAGGTTTAGTTTGAGATCTGCTGTGCATTTGAATTGTATCAATATTATTTTCTTCTTTTTTATTCTCTTTAAAATCTTTGCTCACCAAATTCTCTTGGTTCAGAGTGCTGGCTTAGAGAGCCAGAGCAGGTTGGGTCCTGTTGCAGTAGCTGCTGTCTGTGTAAGCAGTTTGGGGCAGGGACTCTCTGTAGTATCATTGTACGTTAAGGGATTGAAATGAACCTTAGAGGTCATCTAGTCACAACCCCCTGCCCTGGGCAGGGACACCTCCCACCAGACCATGTTGCTCAAGGCTTTATTCAGCCTGGCTTGGAACACTGCCAGGGTTGGACAGTCCATGTGAAAGAGAAATCCAGCCAGGATGAGGAGGGAAACAAGCACGAGGAAATGAATGTACCAACACAGACATGACTCTCTGATCCTCAGAAATGATCACACTTGTCTGTGCCCATTCAGCCATAATTGCTAGCTGAATCTGTCTCCTGATGGCAGAACATGTCCTGAGCACTATGGGGCTAGGGGAGCTCACTGTTTTTGCTGGGATGGGTGTCTGAACCATTTCGTGCAGGTCTTGTGCCATCATCAGACCAGCTCAGGAAGCAATTACGAAGTGCTTAGTTCAGCCTCACGCTGAATATCCACAGGAGATGTTATCCCAGTGATCCCAGCCTGGAAGTGTGAACTCACCATCTGCTCAGCAGGGCATTGTGCAGCTGAATGCAGCATGGAGCAGTGAGTCATGGGAGAGAGGGGAACAACATCTGGCTGTAAACTCCCTTTGTTTAGAGATTCTGAATGAAAAGCAAGCTCTTGGATCACTTTCCCACTTCCTACTGAGTGTCACCTCAGTCAGTCCATGCTTGAGTCCATGCTTGAGCCTCTGCTTGGACAGGCTCTTTTTCTGAGATTATCCAAATGCCACTGATGCTTGTTCCTCCTGGGCTCTGAGAGCTGCTAGTTGTCCTGTGAATGCTGGACAGCAAAGTCCCTTGTTGCTTTGCTGTCAGCGTGTACTCGGCCTGAAAAATGGGACTTCAGAGCTTATGCTTGTGCAGCTTGAGATGCAACACCTCAGTGCCTGCTTTTTCAATACCTTTGTTTCTTGGTCTTCCCTTCTTGCAATAACTAATTTACTTGCCTTCTAAAGTTAAAAAAAATCCCAAAACATCCTTGCAGTGATCTGAAGGTTGAATCACAATCACTATGTACTGTATTGCCCCTGTTAGTTGTGTTTATTCTCATCCTTACCTGCTGTACTGGTAAGTTTTTGGCTCTCCCTGTCTACATTTGTATTTTGCCCCTCCCCTCTGTGAGCTGAGGTTTGACTGTAGGGACACACATGCCCATGCCACAGCCCTGGTCTGTGATGTGCAGCTCTGTGTGGCTGCAGCACGTGTTAGAGGGCACTCTGGGCCTGGCAGAGCTGAAGTCAGAGCCCAGACAGCTTCTCACTCATGATTCGTGGCACTTCTTGTGCTCCCCTTGCATCTTGGCCAGATTTCAGCTGGAGTAGAATTGCATTTGGCCTCCTGTAAAAGCTTCCTCTCTGTCTCAAAGGATAGTGGTGGTCTCCAATTCCTGTTCTTATCTACAGTGTAATCCTTCTGGGCTTCTTGACATTGTTCCAAGCCAGGAGTGGCTGGCTTTAGTAACCAGACAAACAGCCCTTGTAGAAGTTGTGACAGGACAAGGAGGACTGGCTTTAAACTGACAGAGAGTAGGTTTAGGCTAGATATGGGGAAGAAATTCTTCCCTGTGAGGGTGATGATGCACTGGCACATGTTGCCCCGAGAAGCTGTAGCTGCCCCATCCCATGAAGTGTTCCAGGCCTGGTTGGACAGGGCTTGGAGCAACCTGGTCTGGTGGAAGATGTCCCTGCCCATGGCAGGGGGTGGGATGAGGTGAACTTTAAGGCCCTTCCAACCCAAACCATTACATGATTCTATAAATCAGTGGGGAAGTAGGTTGGTTTAAGGAGTTGTGGCCTTGGAGATGAGACTTCTATTGAGATAAGACTTCTGTTGCCTCAGCTTCCACTTCCTAATAGGGAAAAGAATAACTTGTAGAGAAGGTTTTTACACACCCTGCTGTGTGCCCATTGCCCATGTGTGCAGGAGGGAGAAGGACACGACCAGGAGTTTGGTGAATGACAAGCGCGTGGTGGCAGCGCAGAGGCAGCGCTACAGCCAGTACAGCGTGGTGGTGGAGGAGGTTCCCCTGCAGCCTGGAGAGGCTCAGCTCTACGAGGACTACGAGGATGAGTACGATGACACGTACGATGGGAACCAAGTGGGGGCCAACGATGCTGACTCGGATGATGAGCTGATCAGCAGGAGGTAGGTGCTGTGGCTTTGGAGAAGGAAGGTTGGTGGGAGGCACTGCTGGGTTGTCTGGCTCCCACAAACCTGCTCAGCATTGGGTTCTGGCTCTATTCCTCCATGAGTATGTGTGTGTGCTTCAAACCACCTTTTCTGTTGCTGCTTTAACTGTGACATGCAAGGAGGGAGAGTTGGGTCTCCCTTCTCCTGTGAGTAGGGAGGGTTGTCATGGAATGCACCCAGGACCCCCTTGTTCCACTTTTCTGTGTCTGACTCAGTTGCATCTACTAATCAACAAATCCAAGAGGTGATCTGCCATTGTGCTGAAACTTGCACTCAGCAGTGCTTCAGCTTATAGAAACTGTCCTGCAGTGAGGGAGAACAGGCTAGCTTGGATAACCAGGATGGAGTGTGGGCAGACAGTGTAAAATGGCTGGTGAGCAAAGGAAGACTTCACCATTTGGAAAGTGGTACAGCTGGACTTGTCCCTCTGACATCTCTGAGTGCTGCCAGCTGGGATTCAGTCCTTGGTGGACTGCACAGCACTGCACAATGACTGACAGCTGCAGACAATTCACTTTCAGGAAGCAAAGGGTTCGTTTGGGATGGAGGCTATAGAATATTTATTTTAGACAACACGTGGTTTAAAAGCTGCTTTAGCATTTCTGAAAGTGGCCTTTTCAATTCTGATGTATTATGAAAATGTCACTGTTCCTAACCTCAAACCAAAGTGCAGCTTCAGGGTCCCTTTGTCCCTTCTTTTTCCCTCCTGAAGTGCGGTGAGGCTTTGATTTAAATCCTTAGTGTGGTTTGCCTGTAGCAGTGTGGCACCCAGGCCTCTCCCCCTATTTTGAGTGCTCACTGCCCCCAGGAGCAATTAGTGGATGTTACTGCTGAAAACTACATCTGTAGGTTTGAAGTAACAAAGGCTTTTCTGGTTTTACATGTATTTCCTTGGCAGTGGCATGGTGAGTCTGGATTCCAGCAGCATTCAGGCACATACATATAAATTAAAGACAAAGCATATGGTAAATTCTGCCTCCACCCCCAGGTCCTTTGCTCTGCGTGTCCAGGGTGATTCATAAAGCCTGATGGATTTCTCCAAGTATTTCCCGTGTGTGAAACTGGGGCACAGCAATGAAATTGGGGCTCTGTTGATGACCCCTGACCAGGCACAGAGGGTTTGGAGCACAACACCTGTGAGCATTAATATTTGTGTCTGAGTTTGGGCTTGAGATTTGAGGGTTCCTGGCTGGTGAGCTAAAACCTAGCAAAGGATACTCCTTACTACTCCCTCATGGCTGTGTCTGGATCCCCATTTCCCAAAGGAAGCATTGTTTCCTTGGAGAAATTCCTTGTGAGGTTTCAGGTTTTCCCTGACCTGCTGCTTTTTTCTAACTAGTATTATTTTCAGTGGCAACTTCATAGCGAACATTCCCCAGTGAAGGATGTGTGTTTTTTAATTGCCCATAGGAATGTGTCATTAGCTACTGGGTCTCTTTTTTTCTTTTCTTCAGAAAAAGAAAGTCCATGAAATTTGTGGATTCTCATTTTTGAAACACATGATGCAAACCAAGGAGGATGTGCTGCTCAGAGAAACGTTTGTGGCTGTGTCTTTGCTAATTGTTTGTGTCTTAATTCTCAGGCCATTCACAATTCCTCAAGTCTTGAGACCTAAAGGACAAGAGGAAGGACAGGAGGAAGAGGAAGAGGATGAAGAGGAGGAGGAGGAAGCTGAAAAGGAAAGAACAAAGGTAACATTTAGTTGGAGTTGAATTAAGATTTGCCATATGTCTTCCCTGCTTCAGCTGCAGAGTGGATATGAGCAGATACCCTCTTTCAGAGTGAATCTCTCAGCAGCAGCCAAGGCTGAGCTGCTGTCCAGTGGCTTTTGCAGGCTGTGACAGTTCCCTGAGGACAACTCTCCACTGCTTCTCAGGCTCACCGTGCTGGAGCAGTGACACTAACTCCGTGGAGAGCTTTAATCTCCTTTATTCCATAGATAGACAGTGCCAGCAGAACACTCTGAGGGTCACTGACACTCTGTTGTCATGGATGTTCAGGGAATAGTGGTGCTGCAGGTGTTGCTGGCAGAGGTGGGATATGAGAAGAAGGTTTTGTGCCAGATTTTGTGTTTAGAGTTCCTGACAGCAATTCTGCTGGCCCAGCCAGGGATAATGAGCAAGGAATTGACTGTTCCGTGGCCTAGCAGAATCCCCTCTTGTTCTAGTCTTTAGCATGGTGCTGATGTGTTTCCTGACTTCTTCCCTCCTTCCTTGTAGGACCACTTTGTGCAGGACCCAGCTGTGCTGCGGGAGAGAGCTGAAGCCAGGCGCCAGGCGTTCCTCGCGAGGAAGGGGTGAGCAAGGATCTCCCTCTGGGGGGTGAAGCTCTGCAGTTAGCAGGTGTTTTGCTGCCAACTGGAATTGTCAAGGATGTACCTGTTCCTTGACATTGCTGTATGTCATGGCAGCGTGAACTTCTTCACCCAACTTTTACTTCTGTGCTGGTTGTTCTGTCCCATCAAATGGGTAGGGAGGTCACAGAACCATGGAGTGGTTTGGGTTGGAAGGGACCTTAAAGATCATCTCATTCCACCCCCTGCCATGGCCAGGGACACCTTTCACTAGCCCAGGTTTACCTGTTCCTTGACATTGCTGTATGTCATGGCAGCGTGAACTTCTTCACCCAACTTTTACTTCTGTGCTGGTTGTTCTGTCCCATCAAATGGGTAGGGAGGTCACAGAACCATGGAGTGGTTTGGGTTGGAAGGGACCTTAAAGATCATCTCATTCCACCCCCTGCCATGGCCAGGGACACCTTTCACTAGCCCAGGTTGCTCCGCTCCACCAGGCCCTTTATTAAAGCAGCAGAAGCCTTGGCCAGCCAGGATCTTGGAGAGCACAGCTTCCCAGAGCTCACACAGCTCCTGCAGGGATCTGGGGACAGTTCAATAGCTGTTTTCAGCTGCTGGACTCGATGTGTCAGAGGACACAGTGGTGTGTGGCTGATGCTGACACTAGGCTGCTGTGGGAGCCCTGGGGTGGGCCGAGGCTTGAGGGCTGAACTCCTCACACCCAGTTGTCTCAGGGTTCTGGGGTTTTGTCCCCAGGTGTGCAATGTGCTCGTTGTGATGTCCTTTCTTTGTGCGCTCCAGGCACAAGCATGACAGCAGCTCTGCCGTTGTTGGGAACACGAAGGGCCATGGGCAGAACCGGGAGACAGTGCAGGAACGGAGGAAGAAGGAAGCAAACAAAAGCACAAGAGCCAACCACAACCGCCGAGCCATGGCCGACAGGAAGCGCAGCAAGGGCATGATTCCCTCCTGAGGGCGTCCTGGCCCCGGTGTTGCACCATCCCTAGTTCTCTGCTCAGGAGGAGGCAGTTTGGCTCCATTTCCTTGGCACTCCCTCGGCTCAGGGACTGGCTGTCATGGTTCAATACCTGGTACTTAGCTCACATGGAGCTGTGCTCCCTGTGGGAGTGCTGCCTGGCCACTGGAAGGAGCTGCCCCAGGCAGGCCCTGACTGCTCTCCAGTTTCTAGAGACATGTGTGACACTGGCTGCACAGCAATACACCGGACAGGCTGCACCAGCCATCCCCTCCCTTTTGTACTATTTATAGTCTGGAGAGTTCTATTTTCATACTGGCTCCTGGCCCCTCTCTGCTGCTCCACAGTGCTTCCAGGCCCACAGCACAGCTGCCCTGGGACAGCCCTTGGCTTTCTGCTCCACTGAAATGCCTTATCCTGAGTACAACTTGAACCACAGAATATCCTAAGCTGGAAGGGACCCACAAGGAGTATTCAGTCCAACTCCAGACCCTGCACAGGACACTGCAGCAGTCCTACCATGTGCCTGACAGTGTTGTCCCTTGAGTGAGGCCTGTGCAAACAGACTGTGCAAATATAAGTGATTTTGATCTTTCAGGTGGTATTTTAGGCTCTTACAGACAGTATTGATCTGTAGCTCAGAGGAACCTCCACAAGCCTTTCAGTGTTGTCTGCAGGCACTGAAATTCCCTCACTGTTCTGTGTTGGTTTGCTGTAATGAGATTTAGACACGGCCACTGAGACTAAAAATGCTGGAAAATGAGGATCAAGGCATGCTAAGCAAAAATGCCAGTGGTATGGAAATTGAGCTGAAGGGAACAGGGTCAGAGTCCCCCCAGAGGGGATCTGCCTCCTCAATAACCACTTGTCCCACTCTGAGACAGAACTGCCCTGATCGCTGTTTGCTGTGGGAAGGTTGGGAGCCAATAGTGAGCAGCAGGTTGTGGTTGCTGAGAGCTTCTCCTAAGGGCTGATTTGGGTTATCTGGTTGTTCCCTGGGTATGGAGACACAAATTACCAAGTTTACTTTGTAATCTGTTTGTGAGGTGCTCAGATGCCACAGCAGTGGCTGCTGCTCTGTTCCTGGGCACCTTGGAATCACCTGCCCACAGCTGGTGATAAAGCTGTTCCAGTTTTCATGGAGCATTAGGCTGTTTTTGGAGATGAACTTCCTGGTAACCAGTTAAGCTTTGTGTGATTAATTTACTTCATTAATCTGCCCTGAGTATCCTCTCCCCACCACAACTTTCTCAAGGACTGCCAAGGTGCCCGTGGCTGTCACCCCCATGATGAGAAAAGCCACAGTGGGTTATGTTCCAGGGTAATCCCAGTGCTGCCCTCCTGCTCCCCAGCACTGCCAGAGCAGGGTGGTAGTAAGGTGGTAGTAAGCTCTCTAGGCATGTACCTTGCTCCCTGGTTTTACGCAGAGGGTGGAACTATGGGGTGGTTAGTGCTGCTGCCAGGGCTGTTTGCAGAAGTGTAGAAATGCAGCATAACAGCCATTGTCATGCAAAGAAGATGAAGTCCTGAGTGCTCTGAGAAGGAGATTTTTCTTTGCCTATCAGTGCTCCTGATGACAAGCATAGGAAAAAGGGAATTACATTTACTAACACCCCCAAATCCTGTGTCCAGGGCTGGGGTAACTAACTGTTCTACATCTCCTGCTCTCTGGACTGATGGCTTCAGTTCCTTCTTGCTTAGGAGTGCTGTCTCCCCTCCTAATCCTGCATTGCCCACTGCAGTGCTGTCTCCCCTCCTAATCCTGCATTCAGCTTTGGTTCTTGCTGCTCCGAAGCTGCAGCTCTCTCCCAGCTGCTCAGCATGGCGTGGGCACTGTGCAGTGAGCTGGCACAGAAGCAGCACTCACAGCACCTGGGATTGTCCCAGGAAAGCTTCAACCTGCCTCTTAAACACCTCCATGAAAGCACAGCTGGGGCTGGGAAAGCTGTGATTGGATTTTGCTCCAGGAAACATAAGCACAATAGTTTTTTAAAGTCCTCATTGTGTTCTTAGAGTAAATATTTTGCCCCTGCCACCTATTTGCAAAGCCAATAAAGTTGATTCCATGAGCTCTGGCAGTAATGGGCTCTGCCTCAGCCATTGCTGAAATACCTCCTGATTAGGGAAAATAAAGAGGGAGAGATGTGCCTTCTGGGCTGGTACAGGGGAAGAGCAGGAGTCACTCATCCAGATCTCCCCACAGCCACCTGAGAGCTGAGTAATGAACTGAATCATTACCCCAACAGTACCCAAATCTCCCTTCCCTGGGAGGAAAGAGGTGAACGAAGGGGCCAGAGTCAGGGCTGGACCCTGCAGTGAGGCTGCTGAGAGAAATGACTGCCCAGGGCAAGAGGAGGTTCCCTGCCCAGGGCAGGGGGTGAAACTGGATCATCTTTAAGGTCCCTTCTAACCCAAATCATCCCATGACTCCTCTGAGCCAGCTGCTGGGGGGAACTGAAGGATTCCTCTCCCCTCCCAGCAGCTCCCCTTGGAGGCAGGCTGGTGGTGTGAGCCTGACACATTACTTCTGCACCTCAAACCATCTGAAGAGCCAAAAGGCACGGAAGTAGTTAGGAAAGGGGTCCATGTCCCTTTTCAGTAAGTTTTGGACAAGCTGTTACCATGTTTGGCCTAGCACAGTGCTGGGCACACATCAGCCTGCTCAGGGGCTGAAAGGGCTGAGCAGATTCCTCTGTCAGGGCAGGGGTGCAGCAGCACCTGCAGCTCAGAAAGGTGACCAGCCAGGAGCTGCACCAAGTCTGTAATGATCTACAAATGATGATTAAATGATTTAAAGTTCCTTTTCTGTGAGCAGAGCAGAAGGAAGCAGACAGCTCCTCACCCCCTCGGAGTTCTCCTCAGGCAGAAGTCAAGGGCTGTGTCACTGAAGCAGAGCTGTGTAAGTGCTCTCAAGCCCTCCACCCCTTTCTAAAACGTTGTCATTCCTTACAGTGTCATGGAACTAAGGAGTGGGGCAGTGCTTGGGCATTCTCCACCTCCTAGAGAGGGAGGAGTCCCCAGGAGGGCAAAGGGTGAGTGAGGTGAACACACAGACATGGACCAAGAGCTTTATTTGAACACAGTAAGCGGACTACAGCAGCAGAACTCTGGGTCCATGTTGCTTCACATGGTATCAGTAGGTGGCTGATAGAATCTGGCTCGGAGTTGTTGCATCAGGAATCCATTTGCAGTCTCAGGAGGCTGAATCCTTCCCTGCAGTGCCTGTTGCTACCCCAGGCTGGCTGGTTCCTGCTGCTGAGCTGCTCACTCCTCATACTTGTGCTTGATGTGTTTCCACAGTTTCTGTGGGCAAAACAAACGTGGGAAAAAACCCCAAATCTTACCCAGATTTCAGTGGTGCTGGAATAGTGTTTCAGTCCAAAATGCAAGTTGTCCTGCCCATGGGGCTAGTGATAGAGTCCTGCACTGGATCTGTGGGACAGGGAGAAGCAGGTGGGGGCTCCTCGGTTTTATTTTGGACACAGAGATAGCTGCAGACATTTCTCTTTCCTACTCTGGATTAGAGTATCCCAGTCACCCTGCCTCAGCCTCCAGCGCAGGCTGGAGAGGGCAGTTCTGCTCCAAGATAGAGGGGATGCACAGATCAATCCTATTCAGAGAGTCATGGAATGGTTTGGGTTGGAAGGACCTTAAGCCCATCCCATTCCACCCCTACCACGGGTAGGGACACCTTCCACTAGCCCAGGTTGCTCCGAGCCCCATCCAACCTGGCCTGGAAATACTACCAGGGATGGAGCAGCCACAGCTGCTCTGGGCAACCTCAGCACCTTAAAAGGGAAGACTTCCTTCCCA
>NW_008677081.1:30700-31060 GCF_000695815.1 Acanthisitta chloris
TGCCCGCTTGTCCTGTCCCTCCATGCCTTGTCCCAAGTCTCTCTGCAGCTCTCTTAGAGCACCTTTAGGCACTGAAAGGGGCTTTAACGTCTCCCTGGAACTTCTCCCCATCCTGCCCAGGACGCTGATGTATGTGACTGTCTCCTGCAGTCATTATCCCATCACAGCTGTACTTAGGACGACCTGACCTCTTCCACCACGGTTCACACACTAAGGACAGCCAACTCCGCTGCCTTGCTCCGCGCTCCCAGTTCCATGTGCAGATCGGGAAAGCCGCGGGGGCGCAGAGCTCCTCCCAACACTCCCGTCCCCCACTGCCTCCGCGCCCCTTCCCCAGCCGCCCAAGTACACCCGAACCGC
>NW_008677082.1:0-3189 GCF_000695815.1 Acanthisitta chloris
GGTGAGCGGGGACTCCTCGTCCCTTGGTCCCTGGTCGATCTCCTGTTACGGGTCACCCCAAATTCAACGGAGTCTTTGTGTCCCCCCTCTCTAGGCCTTCCCCGTGTCCTGCCCTGGACCCTGCCGGGTCCTGCACTTTGGGCATAACAATCCCATGCAGCACTACAGGCGGGGGACCGTGTGGCTGGGGAGCAGCGAGGCAGACAAAAATAGATAGAATGCTGAACAGGAGCCAGCAGTGTGCTGAGGTGGCCAAGAAGGCCAATGGCATCCTGGCCTGGATCAGGAACAGCGTGGTCAGCAGGACAAGGGAGGTGATCTGAGCTCTGAATTCCACCATCTCCCCACTCTAAGTTGGTTATTTACACCTGGTTTTAAAGGCCTCAAGTTCCTTCTTTCCTACACTAGGATAGAAATGAAAGCTATTAATCCCATGGGCTCACTCTTACTCTGCTTAAGATGTCATTGTAGTGGTTTAAAGCAAACCCATTTCTGCCTCTGCCTGTCTGAGGTGCTGCTCTGCTCAGTCCACAGGTTGATCACCTACATCTTCATCTACGAAGACCTGATATCACTGACCTGTGGTGCTGTTATCATCTGGTACTTTGCTGGCAGCTTTGAGAAGAACGTGGGCACAGCAAAGCACTGCTGCCTCACCACAGCCTTTGCTGTGCTCTCTGCCCTCCTCTACCTCTTACTGGAGCCCCTTGTCTCCACGGTGTGGGAGGTGGGAGATGCCAAAGGATTCATGCCAGTAGCCTTTGCTACTCTGGGTGTATCCACCACGCGCTCACGGATGAGGAGGACTGTGGTGTTTGGGCTCAGAGTTCCCGTGGTGCTGGTGCCATGGTTTTTGCTCTGCATAGCTTGGTTTATCCCCCACTCTTCCATCTTGGTTAACCTGTGTGGGCTCCTGGTGGGGGAAGCCTGTATCCTTTCCAAGTGCAGGATTGCTGGTTCATGGTGGGAAGGATGTGCTGAGGTTCTCATTGGTGAGATACCCAGGGAGGTGGTGGAGTCACCATCCCTGGAGGGATTTAAGGAGAGACTGGACATGCCACATGGTCCCACGGTCTAGTTTACAAGGGGGTGTTAGGTCATAGGTTGGACTTGATCTCAGAGGTCTTTTCCAACCTGATTGATTCTGTGGTGGGATCACCATCTCTGAAGGTGTTCAAGAGGCATCTGGATCTGGTGCTGGGTGATATGGTTTAGGGCTTATAGTGCTGGTGGATGGTTGGACTTGATCTTAAAGGTCTCTTCCAACTTTGATGATTCTGTGCCCTGGCTTTGTGGTGCTTCCTGGGCTCTTGCTTTGCATTAAACCCTCACTGGCTTTGCTGATCCTCATCCCACCCAGTTCTGCATTGGTGTTTCACCTCATACTGCCACTTCCCCAATGGCTTTGGTGCGCACAGAGAATGTGGAGCTGAGAAGGGCAACGTTCTGGGAAGGTGGTGCTGGGTAAAACTGGGTGAATACTTCAGGGGAAGTGGTTTGTGGGCAGAGGGGGATAGTGTGTGGCTGTGTTGGAAGTGTGCTTTGTCTGCAGACCTCCTTAACCTGCTCCTGGCTTCAGATGGACTTCGATACTGTTTCTGCTTGGATTTTCCAGAGTCGGTGAGC
The DNA here is from genome assembly GCF_000695815.1 of Acanthisitta chloris. NCBI lineage: Eukaryota > Metazoa > Chordata > Aves > Passeriformes > Acanthisittidae > Acanthisitta > Acanthisitta chloris. The sequence goes on from NW_008677082.1 coordinate 1,627, forward strand.
TCTAAGCTCGACCAGGTGTTCCCTTTCACTCTGCTAAAGAGGGTACCAGGGCTGAAATATATCCCAGGGTCCTTGGCAGAGAGAAGAGCCTCTGAAAGCAGCAAGTAAGTACAGGAGTACCTGTGAAACACCTTGGAGGGGAATTTTGAGGTGTAAGTAGAGGTGCAAAATCACCTTTAAAAGCTGCACTGTGCCTGCTGAGTTCCTATAGAGGGTGTTAATGGGAGCAGAGTCACCCATTGATGTTACACTGGTGACATGACTGGGACTAATAAATTATCACACATTAGCTGAACCAGGTCTTTAGTGAAAGCTAAATGGAGGTGAAAGACCTCTCCTTTGCTGCAAGGGCAATGTGTACACATGGGAAGATATTGCAGCTCTGGCTGACATGAAAGTTAAGTTGTGCAATTCTGCCCTAGCATTAGGATTTAAGGCATTTGTTCCTGGCTCCCTAGGGTGTGATCCTTATCTTTATTTGCCCCACCTCTCCTCCCAGGAATGCTGTGAAGTGAGTTGTGTCCAAAGCCATGTAGGAGCAGAGCACTATAGATTAAGGATGTTGCTTACAAAGTTCAGTGTGGAACTTTCAGTGCATGTTTTCAGCATCAAGGCAAGGTTGCTGTAATGAAAAGAAACCTTGGGGCTGACATCCAGGAATGGTTTAAAGTTTGTGTATATCACAAGTCCTGAGAACTCACTTGTATTCTAAACAGCTTGGAAATGTAGGTCAAATATTTACCTATTCTAAGTTGTCATTTCAGTTTCACAGAGGAAGGATAGTTTTTCTGTTAAGGGTTAAATTCTATGCATTGTTTAAGCCATCAGCTTGCTGTAAAGCTTCCTGTGAAGTTGGAGCATTCCCAGGTGTTTGCATTGCTCTTACCCATGGGAAACCATAAAACAAACCCTTGCCTGCAGCAGGAGTGTCCCCCAGGTCCATCAGGGCACTCAGGTGTGTGTGTGCAGGGGAGGCCAGGCAGATCGAGCAGCATTTCTGTTTTCATTCTCTCCTTCCTCTGCAAGTGCAGCATTTGTGGGGGGGAGCTGTCTCTCTGCATGCTGAGCCTGTGTCAGTATCAGCCCAATCGTGCTGTGCACAGCACCTCAGTCCTCTGTCTAAACCTGCTGCCTTTGGTGAGCAGGTCTGTGACATAGACTGTTCCGACACAAAGGTATTTGCATGAACATTTGATTATCAAGCAGGGCGTGGGAAGGTGTTTCTAGGATGCTTCCACTGCTGCAGCTAAATTTGCATGTCTGTGTCTTAGATACAACTTCTGTATGTGTTTCTGGAGTTTTATTTTGATTAATTTGATCCTTATTCCCAAGCAGGAGCTCTTAATAGTTTGGAGCTTGTTTTAATTTTAAATTTTCATAAGATTCAGGCATCAACTTGCCACCAGACAGGAGATATTTCTAGGAGATCCAGGCTTTGGCATCATGTTTGTGTCCACAAATGAAATGAAATAAAAACCCAACCCAAAATCAAACCCACACTTCAAATCATCAAAAAGAAAATCCAAGCCCAAAACCCCCAGCATGAGCCAGTCTCATTCCTGC
>NW_008677082.1:3202-9363 GCF_000695815.1 Acanthisitta chloris
TTCATGAATATTGCCTTGATTCTCAGCTCTCATCTTCCTGTTGTGTGTGGGCTGAGCAGCACTCCTGAAGTCCCAGAGGCTTCGGCTTCCAGGCAGATTCCCTCTCTTCTGATCCATTTTGGTGGGATGAGTCATGCCTTCTGTTGGCAAAGGCTTTCTAGCCCTTCTGAATGATTCATTTTATTTCTAACTCTCTCCTCCTTCCCTTTTTGCTCTCTATTCTGGGCTCTTACACACACCAAAGGCCTTTATATTTTCTTGATAAATAGCACTTGGCAGCTGTGACTCCTCCTGATTAATAACTTGGCAGATGTGTCGCTCACAGGGCAGGGAGGATGCATATGGGAATCTCAAAGCACATTGCAGTTGGCTTGTGTATTCCTTGCACAAAAAGACTCAGGGCCAAGAACCACAGTCGTTCAGTGGGTGTGAAACTGGTGTGGGTTGAGAGTGGGAGCATCTGTCCTAGGAGGCCACTAAACCTATTTTTATTCAAGTGCTTCTTATAGTAAGAGCTTCTGTTGTAGTGAATCCCTTTGATGGACTGCGGTGACCTCTCTGAGCACTGGTCAGGAGGAAACTACCCTCAGGGCACTTCCAGTGCTAATTAGGCAATGCCAGTTCTGAGCACAGTGTAACCTTCTGTTTTCTTCTTGCCCAGGATTAACCCTGTACCAGGCACTTATCCCACCCAAAGCTACTACTGTCCTTCACCTCAGGCTCCTCCTGCTTCCCAGATGCTGCAGCCCAATGCTTGGAGCCAGGGGTTTCATCACAGCTGTGCTCCAGGATATGGCCATGCTCTGGGACATGAGGGAACTCAGCAGGGCCATGCTGCAGGACACAGTCTCAGTTCCTCCCACTACCAAGCCAGAGGTGCCTTTGGAGAGTGCTCTGGGCAGGCCCACGCTGGAGCCTCACTGGGACAGTGCTGCCAGCTCAGCAAGTTCTCTCCCCCACAGCACGTGTGCCCAACTGATCCACAGTCACCTGCCGGTGTGAGTTCCCTGGCTGGCATTCAGCAAGCACCAGGGTATCCAGCAGCCACTGGGGCTCCTGTTTCAGCTGAATTTACCAGAGTCCAGGTGTACTGATCCTCCAGAAAGCAGCAGGACTCACACTGGGGCAGGACCATTGTGTGATGCTCTCACATCAGTGCATTGCTGTCATCTTTGCTGTGTCTGGGGTGAGTACTGCGATGGGTTGGTAGCTCCAATGTAGGCCATTCCTATGCTCCCTGGCACAGGCTACTTGAATTATATTCCTTTATGGTTTTTTTTACTTTTTGATACTGCACTTCTCATCCTTTTGAAATCTTTTTTCATTGCTGCGTTTTGCAGCTGCCTTGTTTTCCACAGTGCCACTGGAATTCCAGTGCACCAGCCTCCTGAGCCAAGCTAGGAACCTCATTGTCAAAACACTGGATGAATCTGGGGTTTAACTAGGCTGCAGCCATAAGCACATACCCATTTACACTCCTCTCTTGTTTACAGGTGTGATGTAACTAGGACCCAAAAGAAGGGGGAATCATGGAAGCCTTAGTTTATAACTTAATATTTGAAGGAGGAGAGATGTCTTTTGTACTGATGACTTCTCCACTAAGACACCTCTTGAAAGGGGCTTGTTAAACCAAGCTGGGGCAAGAGGACAGACTACAGAACACCCTTTTCTGCCCTCCCAAAACACAGCTCTAAAATGCTAGCTCTAAAATTCTTAGCTGCAGTCTGTGCATCCATCAACATGTTGCCTTCATTTTCTGATAGCACTGCACCAGCTCAGTCTGTGTCACCAGCACTTGTCAATCAGGCAACCTCAGATGCATGTGAAGTAGTGGGAGACTTCAGTAAGGGATTTTGACCATTTGTGGAGGAAATGCTTCTAAATCCAAGGAGCTGGGAGGGACTTTAAGAGTGGGCTAGACGAATTATCTGGAATGTAGCAGTGCTGTTAGAGGCATTCACACTGCTCAGCTTTAGAACTTTCACCCACCAGTATTAGCACAATCTCTCTCTGTTTTATTCAGAGCTGGTGGAAAGGTGTGTGGGAGAGGAGAGTTTTCAGCAAGGGAGTCAGAGCAGGATGCAGTGTTTGGTGCCTGTGGCTGTAATGGAGTTTGGTCCAGCTGGTGGGATTTGAGCTTTATTCCAGCTGTGTAGCTGCTGTCCTTTGCCATGCCCAGGAGGAATCTGCTGTGTCTGTAAAACAACCAGCATCTCAACTATTGCCCTTGACTCTGCTTAGAGTTTTGTTGTGCTCCAAAAGAAATGTGCTACATGAAGCACAAAGTGCCATTACTCTTCTTGGAGATGTTCTTGGAGTACCTAACCCATTCCCCAGAAACACAGCAGCCTCAGGGCTCCTGCATGTCAATGAGCCTGGCCAGAGGCAGCTCGGGCAGCTGCATGTTCCAAAGCACTTCTGTGCCTCTCTTTTTGCCCCTCCTCAGTGTCTGAAGAAGCTCCAAGTTGCCATACAGCCACTCCAGTTCTCCAGCAGCCCCTCTGGGGTGACTGCCGTGGTCACATGTGGTCTCACAGGGGCTTGCTCTGGGGGAACACCAGACTGAATGCTGAGGACTTAATACCTCAGATAGGTAAGACATTAGTAAGAATCTTTTCTGGCAAAAGTGGACACCCCAGGCAGGGCTTTCTGCATTACAAAGCCATTTGGGAACCAGGATGGCTCCATCTCATCCCTGATTGTTTCACTCCTCCTTGGGTTCATAAATGGACTTGATTTCATGGTTTTGTTTTTCCTGCAGACAGCAATTGCATTGTTGTATGTTTCATGTGGAGCAAGAGCAGGATAAGGAGCTTATTTGGAATTTAAAAGCATGTTTTTAATACTAGGAAAGAAATGCTAGAGATAACATTGAAATGTTGATACTCCAGTCTCGTTAGTGCCTTGATTTTCCTCCTTGTGAAATCCCTGCCTGTAAACCAAGGAATTTTATTACTGTTTATTCCAGAAGGCTGGTGAGGACTGATAGCAATCGAAAATGTTTTATGCCTCCGTTATCTTAAAAAACAGTCAGAAGGACAAACTACCGTGTCTCTGGGTTTGCTTTCAAATGGGGAGCTGGAGCGTGCTCCTCCGGACGGTGGGATCAGTGGTATGGGCTGAGGGCGGTGGGATCTGTGGGGCGGGATCAGTGGGATGGGATCTGTGGGATGGGCTGAAGGGCACAGCTGCGTGTCTGGCTGGTGACTTTGGACGCGCACTGGGGACCAGCAGTACTGCACACTGCAAAGCTGTGTACACCGGTTATTTTTCCTTTCCGGCTCTTATCAGTTGATCTGGTGAGAGATTCACTCTCCATGCACAGCTGATAAAGGCTTGGCGTGTCTCCAGGCAGTAGTTTCCTGGCTTACAGTGCTGGAGGAAGCCCTGGGCTATAAGAGTCACTGCTGATGGGGGAACAGCCCCAAGGCCAGATGGCCTAAGGGACAGCAAACCTCCTTCCAGAGGGTGAGTTGGGCCCTTGGCCCTAGCAGTGAGGGTCCCAGCCACTAACCTTTCCATGCTGGAACAAGTCAACTGCCACAGCCTTCCGGGTGAGCCCTGGGGATGGGACATGGGGGGATGGACACAAAACCACAGTTTGGGTTTATTTTTCCCTTCAGCTCCCAGCTCTTTTGGCAGCTTCTTGGTGACCTTGGCAGATCCCTTGGTGTCTGTGATGTCTATGACTTCCATTATTCCCAGGGCTATTCTAGCTGAGTCCAGCTCATGACTGCCGTGGCCCATCCCTGTCACGTGCAATGTGTTGTACCTGCCTTCAGTGCCCTTGGATGGATGTTTGTGAAGATTTATTTCCTCCCTGTTCCCTACTCTCCCGAGGCAGCTGTTTCACTGTGAAATGCTGTTGTATAAATGAGCCAAGGACCTTCTGCTTCCTCCAGCAGTTCAAGCAAATCCCAGTTCCTCAGGGCTGGTGGCAAACTCAGAACTCCTCTCCTAGGGAAGGGAAGTTGCTGAGAGGGAAGGAAGGAGTTGGGAAGAGGCTTTTACAAATGTGTCCAAGGCTGAAAAGAGGAATTAAACTTGAAAGAGGGAGAGGTAAAAATCATCAGCTCCCCAGGCTTTGGCATTTCCCTAAGCTCACAGCAATGTTACTCATTGCACGTTGCAGTACCAGGTCATTTCCTTGGTGGGGAGACAGAGAATGAAAGTTTCTAAACCAGGAAAAGAAAAGAAAAACATCAAATCAATAGCCTCTCATTTCAGCCCAGGATGGCTTGTCCCTGGGCTGGCTGCCCCTGGGGAACGTGGTGTCCTGGAGGTTTGTTATTCTGTGTCTCTGGTATATTCCCAGTAAAACAGACACTTCTTTCAGTGCCAGGATTGTCTGCTCCACAGACAGAGTGTGCAGGGAGACCCAGAAGGCCCCTTGGGTTGTCCCTGTGTCCTCAGAGGGTCACTGCAGAGTGACAAGAGTCTGGGGACAAGGGCTGAGAGCTGAATCTGCCATTCCCTGTGCTCAGGGCAGTGGTCCTGATGCACTGTGAGAGCCCAGCTCTGTCCTCTTTGCTTTTTGGCTCCCACGATGGGGCAAGAGAAGAGGACTGGGGGGCACATGAGGAAAGCAGAACTGACTTGGACCTACATTACTGCCCCATCCAGGAACAAGGAGGGTCCCACAGTGTTGGGAGGCCTGGCGGGCAACACTGATGTTGGAAGAAAATCAGGTCTGTGTTCCTTTGTCTTCCTGTGGCTTGTTCATTTGTGGCTAAGCACACACATGAATTTATCCACACTGGGGACCAGGTTCCCTATGCCAGGGCTGGGATGTTGCCAGGACGCATGGCTTGTTTGCTGGCACTGTGGAGGATCTGCAGCTAAGAGTTCAGCCCCAGCCTGTGCTGGGGATGAATGAGAGTCAGAGAGGTGGGAGAAATAGGTGTGGAGACTAAGCACTGACCAAACAGGTCCCTGCAGGCTGGCAGGGCTCTGCTTTGTCCCCTTGTGGTGTTTGGACTGGCTGTGATGAGAGCCCAGCCCCTTCCCTGGTGGGACAGAACAGGATGGGCTGTGCCATAATACTTGTCCCCAGTCCAGGCACATGATGGGCTGGGGATGACCCCAACCAAGGACCTGCTGTGTCCTGCCATCCCCTCAGTGCCACTGTGATCTTTAACCTACAGTTGTTCACCACACAGGGGATGGTCATGGACTGGAGGAAACCCCGGGAGCTTCTATGGGTTCCACCAAAACCAATGCAGGTGGCAGCAGTGCCCAGATGACTTTGTACCCCTCAACCCTCTGCTCAGATGCCGTCAGGAAAGGGGGTGTCCCTGCAGCCCCAGGCAGCACTGCCCCAGAGCTGTACTTTTCAGGTCTGTGCTCCCTCATCACATCCCTCCTGGCCCTTCAGGTGCCTGCCAGCCCCAGCGTGAACTTTGCACCTTCCCCAAGGGGTTTATTGACTCTGCAGCAAGCGTCAGCGCAGTGATAGCCTCAGGACCTGACTGGGATGTGCCAGTGCCTGACCACCCGAGGGAAGAGACCCAGCCCCGGGGTGACCCCAGCTTTGGGGTGACCCCACACAGCTGTGGGGCTGCTCAGTGGGGTCAGAGCAAGCTGTGCTTCTGCCACGCTAGCCATAGCAGTGTCAGGACCCAGCTTCAAAAACGGAGAGAGGAGGGCAGTGCTCCCTCTGTGCCTGCAGCAGCCAGGGGCTGTGAGTTCAGGTTGTGAAACCTTCTGCTGGAACTGCTGGGGATGTTTCTGGAGCTGCTTGTGCAACTCCCCAGTGTGGCACTGTGAGCATTGGTTTGTGGTTAGATCAGGAGCACGTGCTTGTGGTGCCTGTAAATTAGCCAGGCAGAGAGCTCCTCACCTCCCAGGGAGGGGTGGCAGTGACTGGGTGTCAGCCTCCACCCTGGTGGCCCCTGGCCCCCTGAGGGTCCTGGTGGCCTCGTGGAGGGGCTGGGGGGTCCCACCACAAAACCATGTGCACCCAGGCACCACTCACAGCCGTGGCTGGGGGGTTCTGGGTCTGTGGGTCCTAGTTCAGGCAAGGGTGTGTGTCCAGAGCTGCTTGGCACACAGGTCCCAAGCCCTGACCCCACTGTGAACCCAAACATGACTCCACCATGACCCCAAACTCTCACCCCACTATGACCCCAAACACGACTACCCATGCCAACTTCTGACCTCAC
>NW_008677083.1:0-242 GCF_000695815.1 Acanthisitta chloris
ACATACTGCAAGGTCAGTGGAGCACGGGGACGGGGGCATCTTTGTGGGAGGGTTTTGCTGTGGACGGGGCAGCTGTAGGAGCCAGGACCCCTGGGTTACCTCTCGGGAAGGGAGGGAGCACAAGCAGGATGGCTGGGTCCCTGGTGAAGACTCCTATACCTCGGGGCATGCCTGTGCTGCCTGGACTGGGTGTCAAGTGCTGCCAGTGGCACTAGGGGACACAGGGGATACAGGGAGTGCTG
>NW_008677083.1:280-890 GCF_000695815.1 Acanthisitta chloris
AGGGGACACTCTTAGAGGGCACAGCCAGCAGGAAGGAGGCTGTGCATGAGTACAGGTGGTCACAGGTAGGGGCACACAGGAGAATGCACATACAAGGCACACACAGGACTGCACACACATGGGCACATGCAGGGGCATGCAGGCATGGGCACACAGACCCTGCCACACACAAGTGTACATTCACAGTGCAGACACAGGTGTGCACAGATGTATCTGCACACTGACATATATGGGCACACCTGCCCAGGCTCACACGCTGCTGCATGCCCACATTCACACACGTGTGTTCACAGAGTCTCCATGTACAACAGGCACACACAGACCCGGGCAAGCACCAAGGTGCCCATGTACCAACTCTAACAGAGAGGTGACACTCGTGGCTGTTACCTAGGCAATGCCAATGGGTGATAGGCCATGCCCAGCCTGACACACACAAGGTATCAGGGCACAGGCACCAGGCGGGCTGGGGGCACCCTGTGGCTGTAGTGGGGGCAGTGGTGGGGACTCTGAGGTCTGAGCGTTCTGTGTCTATCCATCAGCACTGTCAAGCCGGGGGACGCTGGTGCTGGAGGCGGCACTGAGGAGTGCACTGCTGGCACTGGAGCGGGCG
>NW_008677083.1:912-1421 GCF_000695815.1 Acanthisitta chloris
GGCCCCCCCGGCCTCTTCCCACCCTGTGCCAACATCACCGGACACTGCCCATGTGAGTCACAGCCCTATGGCCCCCACTGCCCTGTCCCCAGAAGACCCTACTGAAACAGAGCCCACAGTCCCCACCCAAACAGAGCCCAGGGGTCCTATCCAAACACCATCCCATACTTAGAAGACCCTACCAAAACCTGCACCCATGCCTGGAGACTCTACCCAAATATTTATTTGGGCGCCTACCAAAGCAACACCCAAACCCTTAGAAATCCTATCAAAATGACACCCCAAGATCCTACCCAAACCTTACCCCCTCCCCTACAGACTTACCCTACAGGCTTTATCAAAACAGTGCTTAGACACACAAAAAATATCCCTAACTGCTAGACGCCCTACTGAAACACCACCCAGAGACCTTACACAAGCAGTTTCCATTTACTGAAACACCACCCAGAGACCCTACCCCAAGCAGTTTCCGTCTTCTCTAGATCCTACTCCATCACCTGGAGCCCTAT
>NW_008677083.1:1434-1644 GCF_000695815.1 Acanthisitta chloris
CTACCCAAAACATTGCTTGATCCCTTGTCTCCTTTTGAGAGATCCCCCCCCCCAAAGCATCCCAGTACCCAGAAGCCCCTGCCAAAACATGCCAGCACCACAGTCTATCATGTCCCCTTCCCACCCACCCCAAAGCAGAGCCCAGGGTGGCCTGGGCAGAGGCGAGCAGGGATGACAGTGATGCCCACAGCTCTGCTTTCCTTGCAGCAC
>NW_008677083.1:1691-2114 GCF_000695815.1 Acanthisitta chloris
GATGCCCAGGCACTGCCTGAACTGCTCCAGCGCAACTGGGCACTGAGCCAGGCCTGTGCCCCCTACCAGCGCCTCTGTCCACCTGAGGGGTCCCAGCACACCTGCACCCTGCTCAGCACCCGGCTCTGCCGCCACCGCCTCCAGGAGTGCCGTGAGTGGGCATCTGCATCCCCCTGGCTCCTCCCTGAGGGGGGAGACCCTGCAATAACAAATGAGGCATCCCCAGGGGATGCTTGGAGGGGATACGAGGTGTTGGGGAGTGACAGGGGGTGCTGGGATGGAGTGGGAAGACAAAGGAGGTGGGGGTGTAGTAGAGTGATGGGGGATCTCTGGTGGGATAGAAGGTTGGGGGGAAGGAGGGATTTGGGGTAAGAGTTGGAGATTTGGGAGATGGAGACATTGGAAGCAATGAGCAAATTGAGG
>NW_008677084.1:0-324 GCF_000695815.1 Acanthisitta chloris
ACAAAACACAGCTCGGGGTGAGACCAGAATAGTTTAATAACGAAAACCGGAGCGATACAACCTTGGGATATCAGTATCACCAGCGCCACTCCAGATAACACACAACCCCGAGGGCAGCGACAGCCCCAGTGCTCCCAGAGACCCCCCGAGCCTCTCTCCACTCCGGGGCCGCCGCGCCCCAATGGCCCCGCCCAGAGATTATATAGACATCACTGCCCCCCCATTATGGAGCTTGGCCCCGCCCAGCCCCGCAGGGATTGGAGGCGAAGGTGGTGAAGCAGCAAAACTGACTCCCCAAAAAAACCCAAACCCAACACAGGCTGA
>NW_008677084.1:381-1135 GCF_000695815.1 Acanthisitta chloris
GGCTCAGAGCAGCCTTGGCCCCTCGGCCCACAGCTGCTGTCCCAGCTCATGCCCAGGAGAGACAGGCTTGGGGTTCAGGTATTTATTTGGGTTCATGTGTTACTTGAACCTCATGGTCTGGGATCAGGCTTGGTGACCTGTGGGGGGATGGACCCACCCTGAGCTCCTCACTCCACTCCCTCACATTTATCCATGACAGCCAAGCTTTCCCCAGAGCTTTCCCAGCATCAAGGCTGTTTCCGTTCCTAGCCCTTTGAAGCACTTTGTCACAGTAAATATTACTGAGGAGTTACCAGCAATATTGACATTCCCGTGGAAACCAACAGGTGAGTGAGGAAATGGGACCATAACACAGGGTCATTGTGTCTGCCTGGAAACCACGACAGGGAGAGTTCTTCCAAGACAGTTCTCTCAGGAGCGAAGCCCATTCCAAGGGCACACTAATTACTTATTTTGTCCTTTGACTCATAAAACAGAGAGAACAGGGCATTGTTTTCCCTGTGTTGGCAGGATTCAGCCCCAAGCTGCAGCACCCACTGATCCTTCTGCTGTGTCTCTGGGGGCTCTGCCGCCAGCCCCAGGAGTCCTGACCACACATGGCTTTGCACTGGCAGGATGCAGGGGATGTTTCCTTGGCACACCTCCCCTGCCATTCATGCTATGCCCACCATCCATCTCAGATCCTGATGTCCCACAGCCACACATCCCCGTTTTCCTGAGCTAATGTTTAAAACCAGTTGGATTTTGGCAGCAC
>NW_008677085.1:0-381 GCF_000695815.1 Acanthisitta chloris
TGGCTCGGGCTACAGCTGTCTGCCAGAGCTGTCCCCTGGGCCAGGTCCTGCCTGGGGTGGCTGGGCGGAAGCAGGACCGGGATAGTGCTGGGGCCCAGCCCTTCCTCCTGCGCAGGCACATCCCTGGGGATGAGGACAGTCTGTTCCCGCCAGGCCATGGCAGCAGCACGTTCCCTGTAGGGCAACAAGCATGGCCCTGGGGCACATTTTCACTTCCCCCCATAGATCATCCCTGGTAAGGACAGACCCCGAGGCAGGGTGGGCTGAGGATGCCCATACACAGGAGAGCATTCCCTCGAGGATCAGGCCTTCGAGGGGGAAATTGTGCTGTTGTGGGATGGGAGCAGCACGCAGTGTGTGGAGCTGCTCGTGGCGAGGTGG
>NW_008677085.1:453-5562 GCF_000695815.1 Acanthisitta chloris
TGCGCGCGGCTGTGCGCGAGGCACGGGAAACGCTGCTTCCCGCAGGGCACTGCCAACAGACCCCTCTGCCGGCACTGCCAGCCAAAACCTGCAGGAAGGCACTCTACAGAGGGGGAAACTGAGGCACAAGGTGCCCAAACTTGGTTCCCTTGGAGCTCAGCCTTCACTGATATCCCAATACAAGCAGAGCCTGGACTCCAAACCAGGGCTGGACCTACAGGATCACCCTGGACTGTTCAGCCAGCCTGGAGCGTGGCACATTTCAAGCCCCAGTCGTGCCTTCCCGAGCCCAAAGGGAGCAGCCAGTCTGCCCAAAGCTCACTCCCCAGTACCACCGCTGCAGCGCCGGGTCCCAGCAGTTCAGCCACGGCCGCGCTCCAAAGGCAGCCCTGGAATTTCTCCCAGGCGCTCGTCTGCCCCCAAAAATGCTGTTTCCTCCAGGAATGTGCAGAACCAGGGGGGCTGTGGCCCCAGCTGCTGCCCTTCCCCAGCACGGGGGCCTCTCCTGCCCAGGCTCTTGCAGCTTCTCCCAGCTGCTCCCATGCTCCCGATTTCCTGCCCAGAGGCCCCCCGTCCTTCTGCCGGTTTTTCTCACGGCTCTCGCAGCACCACGCAGCTCTCTGCGGCGTGTGAAAGGCAAACAGGCTGGAGAAGCAGTGCCGGGACGGGCAGGCAGCCTGCAGCTGCCCAGGGGAGCATGTGTCCATCCCCCCCTCCCAAAAGCTGCTCTATTTTTTCACCCCCAAAAATGTGGGCTTGATTTCCAGACCCTTTTCCCCTTCCAAGCTGGACAGCAGGAGTTGTGGTTTCAGCAGCGTGGGCTTGGAGAATCATAGAATTGTTAAGGTTGGAAATTACCTCTAAGATCATCGAGTCCAACCGTTAACCCAACACTGCCAAGTCCACCACTAAACTATGTCCTCAAGGTCCACATTCACATGGTTTTTGAACATTTCCAGGGGTTACAGAAATGGGATTTGTCTGCTACAGAGCTGGACACCCCAATGGGCTCATGCTGACCCTGGCAGGACCCACTGTAATGCCATGGGGATGTCCAGTGGGACAATGTCTGGCAGTGGTCACCTCTGCCATCCTGCTTTCCTTTGTGGAAGCCACCAGGCACTATCCCCAACCTAGAGGGAGCCCACAGACGTGGAATTTGGCTCTCCAGGGATACCACGGATACGGGTACAGGGCCTCCAGCAGCTCCCAGTACGTGTCTGGCCATGGTTATGGGCGTTACGTGGAGTGTGGTGGCCCTGGCAGGGAATTGACATCTCAGGTCTGTGATGCCTTTGGATTTGGTTATTTCTTAGCTGCAGCTGCTTGCCCTGGTGTGGCAGATTGCCATCCCCAGGCCCTGGCTTCTGCCCCATGCCCAAGCAAGTGACCTTGGCAAGCAGTGGGGTGTAAATGCTGAAGTTTGGCACTGGGGAGGTGACAGATTCTGGGTTCTGGTTAAAGACATCTAGATCTTTGTATTTTATTCTGAAAGGTGAGACCTCAAGGTTTCACATCCTAGGTCAGGCTGTTACAGCCTCTCTCCCTTTGAACTCTCTGTTGTTCCCCTTGGATGCCTCCATACAGACACACACCTGGACCTACAAGAGCACAAAAATCAGTAGCAGCACTGCTACTTGCTCAGGAAAGAGCAGGAGCCATCTGTGTCCCCATGAAATGGTGGCAAAGAAGGTGCTGGATGAGCTGTGTCTCAACATTGTTGAGCTGGTGATCAGTAGGGCTAAGAGTGAACATGTCACCAAGAAGAATGGGAGTTTCTGTTGTCCGTATGCTGGGAGGGCAAATCTTGCAGTCCCATCCAGGACATCACAGTTCACCCCTGGCTTCAGTGGGAGTTTGATTTCTGTGGGGTTGCACGAGGCCATAGGTAGAGTCAGAAACACTTGTCTGAGTGGTGTGTCCCAACAGCTGCCTACTGGGAATGCAGCTCTGCCAGGAAACAGGGCACAGGGCCCCCCACCTTGGCATGCACCCCCAGCACTATGACCTGCAGGGACCCCAGCCTGGCTGCTGAGTCTCCCCAGCTCAGCTCACACAGTCCCAAGCCGATTTGGGGAGAGATCCTCTAAAAAGGCCTCATTCTCCCCTGATCGCATTAGGGAGGCTAAGCCTCGTGCTGAGAATGGGCACAGAGCAGGCAGGAACAGTGCTGGGGCCCTGGGAACCTCTCCCAAAGCCATGGCCATGCTCTAAGCCCCATAGCAGGGCAAGAAGGACAAACCCCTGCTCCTTTGGCAGTGCCACCACTGCCTTTGACCTGACTGTCACAACTTATTGCCCTTTACTTATGTATTTTTATTTTTCCTTTTCCTTCTAGCCACCACGATGGCCTGGAGTCTGGCAGTGAATACGTGAAGGTAAGACACTGAGTGTTATTGCAGCCTGCCCCAGCCAGGTACCAGTGGTGGAGGAGGTTTAGTTTTGCACTCTTCATCCCACCCTCCCCTCTGGACTCTCTTTGGCTCTGGAATACATTTCTGGCAAGGCCAGGGAAGGCAGAGGAGGCACAGACCCCACCATGGTCCCCCCAGTGCTGCTCCCACAGGAGCTCCCTGTGTTTCGTGTTCCCAGTTCCTTGAGAACACCACAGACTCAGCCTCCTCCCTCTGCCCCTACGTAAAGAAACACAAGGGTTTGAGCCACTTTCGTGGCTGTCACATGAAAGTTGATGTAAATCTCTCCAAATCTCTTGCTTATCCTCCAGCAAACTATTAACATTCCTGAGGACTCTTCATGTCTGGCCAGAAATTCATTAGCGAGGCGCCTGGCTCTGGAGGAGAGCAGCCCTTTTGCAGGAGGCTGCTGGCACGATGGGCACTGGGCAGGCACAGAGGAAGGGTGACAGGGATGCTGTGTGGTTTGAGCCACTGAAACCTGCCCGGGTGGTCACTGCCATGCAATGGCCTTTAGGGGGTTTGTTTAAGGAGGATTGGAGCCTCCCAGGTCCAGATACCCAATGGGAATGTAATGCCACTGGGCAGATGTGTTTGTTGAGCAGTGACTTGAGGTGCTCAGCTTGGGTGGTCTGATTAGTACAGAGCCCTGAACTCTCATCTTTTGGAGTTGAGGCTCTTGGTGGTGGCAGTAGCTGGAGGTGGAAATGGGGGAATTGCCCATGGCAGCACCAAGTGGCAGGCTCAGAAGAGAGCTGGCTGCACCCTGAGCTCATCTGCTCCTCCTAAGGGGGGGTCATCCCCCTCTGGATCCATGGGAGGACCCCACATGCTGAGTCTGGCAACTATGAGGCTTTTGAGGTCTAGCAGGGCAATCCTCCAGGCGGGATGTCCTCCTCTCCACACCCTTAAGCCATATGGGACTGGCAGAGTGGGAGCTCACAGGGCTGGAAGTAGGATATGTGCCAGAACAACGAGGCTCTGACTGGGTGTGCTGGGTCTGGCTGAGATGGAGTTCATCTTCGCCTGCAAATCTAACACACTGGGCCTGGTGTGGGGTGCCTCAGGTGTGCAGGAGAACTGCTCATGCAGGCAAGGAGGTGGTGAGGGGAGGAACAGGATGGTTTGGGGTGTTCTCCTTAGCACTGTCAGTGTGTGCATGTGGAGATGGGCTCATGAGTGACTGAAACAACACAGGTGGGGAGCAATGGGTATGGCTTTGCCTTTGGGATCGAGTTCTCTTTGGTGGGCCAGAATTCCCTACTATCCAGGCAGATCCCAGACCCAAGCTATCTGGCCTTTATTTCTCACTCATCCCCTTGGTGTCCAGACACAGCCTTGTGCGCTGTGATTTATACACCACTTCCCCTCGGCAAGGGAAGCAACTGATGGCTGCAGTGACAGCAGCTATTTTAGTCAAATAAGTAATTATCTGGAGTGTGAGTGACCAGGATGACAGGGACACTCCAGCTGATTGCAGGCACTGTGCCTGGCTGGCAGCCCGTGCAGCTGCAGGGTGCTCAGCACCCAGCAGTGCTCAGCCCTGGGTCCTGTGGGATTTGGGGTGGGATGGTGGCTGTTGTGCCTGCCTTTGGAGCAAGGATGGGACCTGCCAGCTGGAATAGGTCCTTGTGGCTGTGAGTGAAACAAGCAGAGGGGAAACACTGGTGAAGGGCAAGTGGAGGAAAGACAGGAAGAAAAGAGCCAGTGAAGGAGAGACACAGGAGGGAGGATAGGATGTGCTGCAAAGCCCTTGAGAGCAAAGGCTGACAGGCAGGTCTGTGTCCATGTGTGCACCAAGGAACTACCAACCATCAGCCCTTGAGCTTCAGCTGCAAACCAGCCAGGGCCAGTGCTCGCAGCACTGCCCTGATTAGAGGTGCAACTGAGAGCTACAAAGGGTCAGAAAGCCAAGATCAATAAGCACATGGCAATTAATGTGCTTTAATAATGGCCTAAGGGTTGGTGTTTCCATGCTGCCTGGGGATCTGCACGCCTCACTCTCTGTGTCAACATCACAGCCAGCCCAGCTTTGGCCCTCACGCAGGTGAAGGAGCTGCAGAAAGACGTTACCCTTCGGGAGAGCAACGGCCAGTAAAGTTGTCGTGTGTCCCTGTGAGAGCTCAGTGGGAGGTTTTCAGTTTCCCTCTTAGGAGGAACAGCATAGGCACAGCTGGAGGACATCGCGCTCCAGCACCCCATGAGGCTCCTGCTTGCTTGTCGGTGAAAGCCTTGGAGGGAAACCACAGAGCTTGTCACGGGGGAGAAGCCTTGGCAGGAGGATGATTCACCGTCGGATCCTTTTGGAGCAGTGTCTCCTTGCACACTGCCATCTGCTCTGTCCCTCAGCCCCAGGCTGGAGGCAAGGAGGAGAGCCCGTTCTTCCTGCCCATCCCAGTGGGGCTGCAGGCACACAAGGGACTCATGAGCACCTGCTGCCCTGTGTTCCCTGCCCACAGGCTGCGTGCTGCCCTCTGTTCTCCCATGCCTCAGCCCTGTCCTGCTGCTCTCCCCTCTCCCCTGCAAAGGGCAGAGCGAGGGCCTGGCCAGCGCCTTCGAGCTCTTTGTTCTGTGCGGAGGAGCTGCTTGCTCACGCAGGGACCTGTATCTCATCAGCCCTGGCTCCAGTCTCCCTGCCTGGGGATGCGAGGGGCTCGTTTGAATTAATTAGCGAGGAGGCCGCAGGGTTCTGTGG
>NW_008677085.1:5603-5956 GCF_000695815.1 Acanthisitta chloris
GGCACAGGGGTCCTTGGGCCAGGACGTGCTTAGCGAATGGGAGCGTGAAGCTCCCTGTTAGCAAAGCACAGCCAAATCCAGGCAGTGCAGTGTGGGACAGACCTGGAGGGAGACCAGAGGTGTGTGAGGGGGCTGCAGGAGCCCCTGCCCGACCCTGTTGCAAGGCAGCCACCAGCAGTGGGTTCAGGCAGGGATTTGGGGGGTTTATTCAAGAGTCAGGGCTGGAGCAATGCTTTGAGTTATCAGCACTGCCTTGCACATCCCATACGTGATACCATGGCCTTAATTAAACCGAAGCGGAGCCTCAATTAAACTCAATGCGGCGACGGCCTACGCAGGACAAAGGCAGTGTG
>NW_008677085.1:5969-6178 GCF_000695815.1 Acanthisitta chloris
GGCACCAGCGTCTCCCCAGAAAGGCATCGCCGGGCGGGGGTGAAGGAGCACAGGGTAGGGGAGGGCAAGGCTGCCCCAACCCATGCGCATCACTGGGGAGAGCATGTGGGCTTGGGATGGGAAGGGGCGCCCGATACCCTCAGAGGAGCCAGTTTCTCTAGGGCACAGGCAGACAGGGCTGTTGGTTCCTCTTAGGGCTGCCAGTTCTC
>NW_008677086.1:0-2391 GCF_000695815.1 Acanthisitta chloris
TGCGGATGTGAGTACTGGCACGCACACACGGTTCCCAGCCCTTTATCTCCTGCGCGGCAGGAGTGCCCGTCCTGGGGATGCCCGTCTCGCCGGCGGCTTGGCACAGGCACCACTTGGTTCCTAAAACTGGGCCTGGGCTGCTGCTGCTCCCCTGGGCCTGGGAGGGGCTCGTAGGGCAGTGCTGGTGAGCTGCCTGTCCCCGGTAAAACTGCACCGTTTGAAGTTGGTATCTAGAGTTGGTTTGCACGAGGAGAGGGCAGGTCAGACAGGCCGTGACTGTGTTCTCCTCCCGCAGTACATAGCTGTGCACATCATACCCGATCAGATGATGTCCTTCGGGGGCTCCACTGACCCCTGTGCGCTCTGCAGTCTGTACAGCATCGGCAAAATAGGAGGGCAGCAGAACAAGACTTACACCAAGATGCTGTGTGATCTGATCTCGAAGCACTTGCATGTATCTGCAGACAGGTAAGGCTGGGACACAGCTTAACCTTATTTATCTGGCTCCCTGGCTTTGAAAAGTTCATTTAAAAATGCATGAAGCTTGGAATAAGTCCTTGTCTGTGGGGAAAACATCATTTGCAGCATTTTCATGTCTGATTGAGAATCTGATACCTACAGCTGTCCCTGGAGAGTCCTGTTCAATAGCTTCCTGCTCTCAGGGTAGGGGAACACACCAGAGCACTGACAAGTTGCACAGTGTCTTTCACATCTGAGGTGTGATGCGTTGTCCTCTGGTGATGG
This sequence comes from Acanthisitta chloris, assembly GCF_000695815.1. Taxonomy (NCBI): domain Eukaryota; kingdom Metazoa; phylum Chordata; class Aves; order Passeriformes; family Acanthisittidae; genus Acanthisitta; species Acanthisitta chloris. The sequence continues at coordinate 745 of NW_008677086.1, forward strand.
GAGGCTGTAAGCACAAGGGAGGAGCAGTAACAGACTGGAGCTGAAAGACAAAGTAGAGGCCAGCAAGCTGTGAGCAGCTCCTTGACAGGCTGCAGAGCTTCCAGAGAGTGTCTGTGTGCAACTGGGAAGGATGGGAAGAATGTGCTGCAATGAGGGCTGGAAGGGAGAGATGCAGGGCTGGTCCCAAGGGCCTGCTTGGCTCTCTAGGGCTGTCTGCGTGACACGCGTGAGGGACTGCAGCGCTGGAGGCAAAAATGGGTTTGATCTCCGGAAATTCTTAACAGGCTGCTGAGCAAAAGCTGTCTGGTGTCTGGACAGTCACTGACTGCAGAAGAGTTTGTGTTGTTAAAGAAAACATACGATTCCAGAGACTCTGGGGAATATTGACTGTTTGGAGGCTCCACCAGAGAAGTTAGATTTTGGTAAAACTGAAGCTTGAATTTTTTTCAAGCACAGGAATGGAAAGCACTGTCCCTTGTTGGGTTGTCCAGTCTCACTCATTACTTATATAAATGAGGTAATAAAGTCCTTGTTGTGTCCTTCTGTGCCTCTTCTGCAGGGTCTACATCAACTATTTCGACATGAATGCTGCCAACGTGGGCTGGAATGGCTCCACCTTTGCATAGAGCTCTCCTGTCTGTCCCAAGAGGCAGTTCCTGGACCTCCCCTCACCCTGCCCCGTAGCAGACCGCGGCACAAATGGCCCCACGCTGCATTTTGTGCACTCTCACAGATTGATGGCTCCTTGCTAGTGTGTTTAAATATTGCTGCTTCAACATTCCTCTGTTTTCTCTGTGTAGAAAACAAATAAAAGATTTAGAAGTAAGCTGTGTGGTGTAGGCTTTGGCAGTTTGGGGATTGGTTTGGGCAATTGCTAACATGTCTCTTTCGCCCTGATCCTAAAGCAAACAAAAGGAACATTTTGAGTTTGCCCCTGTTTCTCAGACATGGTATTTCACAGTGTGGCAGTGGTGGCTGTGGCTGGTTCCTGACAGTACTCCAGGGTGATGTTTACCTCACTGTCTTCAGCACAGCTTGTTGCTCTGAGGTTTGTTTTTTGTCTGTGTCCACCATTGCCATAGTGGGAGCAGTCCTTGGCCAGCCCTGTGCCTGCTGCCTCAGGGTGGCTTTCCTCTGAGAATGTGCCTGTCCAGTGGGACTAAACAAGCCAGGAAGGAGCGTGTTTGCTCACTGAGGCGAAACGCTGTTATCCACATTGCTTACGGTGGCTGCCTCAGGCAGTAGAGGCTGCCCTTGGTGCTGGGGGAGCTGTGCTGGGGCCTGCAGTGCTGTGGGAAGCCTCAGCCCATCCCACACCGAAGCTGTGCTCGCTGCTATCCTGTCCCACACTGATGCAGTGCTCCGATCCAGCTCATCCCACATTGATCTGTGCTCTGTGCCCGCCCATCCCACACTGACGCTGTGCTCTCTGCCATCTTGTCTCACACTGATGGTGTGGCCTGTCCCGCAGTGACCCTGCTCTGTGCCACCCCGTGCTGCACTGGTGCTGAGTGTTCTGTGCCAGCTCATCCTGCACTGATGCTGCGCTCTGATCCTGCCTGTCCCACACTGGTGCTGTGCTCTCTGCCGGGATGTCTCACACGGATTCTGTTCCATCCCGCCCCGCGGAGCCCCCGGCGCTTTCCC
>NW_008677087.1:0-5054 GCF_000695815.1 Acanthisitta chloris
TATGTTCCAAGGTTCATCTGACCCTTGAGAGCCCAGCATGTGAGAACTGAAGACAGTGACTAGCCTTTGCCCAAAAGTGATAGCCAGGATGCCAGGGAACATAAAACCACCACAAAACATAGAGATGGGCAAGATTTGGGGAGGGGAGAGAGGAAAAGAAGGAAAGAAAGGAAGAATTCAAGGACTGAGGTGGGTGAAAAATGTGCTTGGATATAGCTGGGTGAGGGTGTACAGTACTAACTCCACTGATAAAACCACATCAGGTCATGGGAGTTGATGGCGGTGAAATAAAAATGTTGAAAGAAAATGAGAGGTTTGGACCCAGACAAAGTAAAAATGGACAAGGGATAAAAAGACATTTAGACAGGTGCTGGGGTGTTGAGAGCTTTCTGATAGTTTTGCTGAAGAGCTGAGAGCCTTGGGTGGCACAAGGCATAGGCAAGACTGGGCAGTATCCTGGTACAGAGAGTATCAGGGTTGTAGGATGGCATCACTGGCTCCCAGATCTGTGTTGGTGCTTCAGGAGGGACAACTTGCTGGTTGCTACTCTTCAGAAGAGGCCACAGCAGCAGGAACCACCACAAGGCTAGAGAAGAGTCCCATTCAGTGGATCTCCCTTCCCCTCTCTGTCCTGCATTGGATCAGCTCTCAGTAAGGCAAAATTCAGCTCTGGCTCCAACCTTGAATAGCTCTGGTGTCTCTGCTTGTCAGAAATATCTGTCATTGCTGAATCTCCACCAGATTTAAGAATGATTTGGGACAGCTACTAGTAAATAGACTTAATCTCTCCTTCAAAAAAAAAAAAGATTAAGTGCTCCCTGCTTAATGACTGTAATCTTGGTGGTCCAGGCTTCAAAGCATGCTGAACTTAGAGCATCAAAAGGGTACAAGTGCTGTGTTTAAAGTTAGTCATATCTCAAAGGAATCTCCCAAGGACCTTCAATGATAGCAATGTTAATGTGTAAAACACTTAGGATAAGGAATCTCCCAAGGACTTTCAATGATTGCAATGTTAATGTGTAAAACACTTAGGAATGATATGATTGGGACAAGCAGCATGATTTGGTGATGGGCAACCTAACACTCTTTTCTTCAAGCCTTCCTCGAGTGCATCAGCAAAATTCAAGCTTTAAAAAATGGAGCTGATCTAATGTATCTGAGTTTACTGAAAGTGGTTTTGCAAGTTCCTTGTAGGAAACTATCAAAACAGTAGGAATACACTGTGTAGGAATACACTGGAACAAAACCAGAGCATCACAAAGCAGAAACTGCTCCATTTTCCAGGGGTAAAAAACCTAAGTAATTAACACTAGCATAATCCAAAGCTGCATGTTGCCATTGATATTGTCTTGTAAGTTAGTGACATGAAAATCTATGTGAGCACTTAGCTGACCATGCTTAAGTGTATCACAAAGGCTGATCAACACTAAAGAAATTTCCTGAGAGTTCTAGAGAGGTTGAAGGAATTGAGGTGAAAGGACAGCATGGTAGCAGGTGAAATTCAATGAATGCAGGTTAAAGTATATTGAGGGAGGAATCCTTTGAACTACTGAGATCTCAGAGTTTAAAGAGCAGTGAGTATAAGTTAATGGAAGTACTTTCTGAAAGGGAGAAGTGGTGGTTGCTGCTGTGGTGCAGTTATTTGCTGAAAGAGGTTGGCATTCCAGAAGGCATCAAAGAGCAAAAGAAAACAATACAGAAAGTATTATAATGTCAGTATATGACAATGGCATAGCATCTTCTTTTCAAGAGCATGCTCTGTAAAAAAAAAAAAAAAATTGAAAAACACCTCAAGAAAAAGGGAGAAAATTAAATATGAATATGAGACAATGAGATAAAAAAGAACTCTTTCAAGAAAAGAACATGACTAGTGGTTTTGTACATTATTTTCTAGTTGACAAGACTTTACTCTCAGACTAAGTACATGATGATGTACCAGTAAAAGGTATGGGTAAGCAGAGGTAAGATACTGGGGTAGGCTCAGTGCTGGGCTAACCCATCATGGGACTTTTTATGTCTGAAGGACTGTCATGACAATTAATAAGTTACTGTTTTGGATAGAAAATAATTCCTATCCCTGTCTTCATCCTTTGTCTATGCTCTGACCTCACTGGCTCCACAAAATTTGAGTGCTGAGACCTAAGAGATATTCCAGTACTCAAAGCTTTATAGGAATCCAGGCACAAAAGAAGGAACCCCTTAAGTGCTCTGAGGAAGGGATATTTGCACCTTCTTAGATGGCTTAACCTGCAGTGAAGAGTGAGTTCATAAGTGACTAAACCTGTAGAGAACTTCTGTCAGACCTGGGACCTATTTAAGAACCAAAATACAACAGTCAGGAAACAGGTTCACAGGAAACAAGACTTCATTATTTCTGGGGCTCAAAGGACTTGTTTCTAAAGCCACCTCACCTGTCTTACAGGACTAAATAATCAGGCACAAGGATATGTCTTCACAGACAAGCCAAGATGCATCTGGTCTGCCTATTCATGAGCTCTTTAGGTGTTTAAAGGGAAATGTTTACTTTTTGTTCGGGTCTATCCTGGATATTGGGCTTAATGGAGTAATGGACAAATTTGATCCTGAAACAATGAACAGTTAAAACTATGTAGCTCCTCTGAAAAACCAGTATCACACATTGTATTGCATGTGTGGATGAAAACAGTTACCAGGCTATGTCTGTTTCTGCCCTCTGCACAATTCTGCCATGAAACAAACCTCATCTTCCTTTGAATTCTTGAAGATCCTAATTAATCTGAGCCCCAAAAGTCACAAGCTTTAGATAACTCAGGCTTAAAAACACATATGTGTCCAAGCAAATGCATGTATGGACCATGGAGTGCCTTAGCACTTTTCTTGTACTAAAAAAAAAATCCTGGATACAAATTTCTCTTTACAATTTTATTTTCCATTTCTTGGTCAATAACCACTAGTAACTTATTTTGTAACTTAGGCTTTAAATGTCTTCACTTTCAGTCTCAGCTGCAGTAGTGGATATTTTCCATATATTTGCTCTAGGTTCTTTCTTATTTTGCAGCCTTATTGTGTCCTTATGATCTATCCATTCAGCCTCCCTTCCCTCTATTCTGACCATTGAACTCTTTCTTACTCCAGCATCACTTACTAGCAACTTCCCTGTCTTACCTTCACCATTCTTGGAAATAATTTTCTCCTCACCAGCTACTTACCTTGTTACTAACTCTTTGACTTCTATTTGTGAGTTAGGCTGCATCAATATTAATAAAATAAATGGGTTTGGGGCCATTTTATACACTGAGGCACACTGGCACAGAGTGACATTCCCACTCACCTTTGAGATGGACTGACCAGACCCAATCCACACCCACCCCCAAATCTCTACTACTTAGAATCATCAGGGTTGGAGATCTCTAAGATCATTGAGTCCAACCATTAACCTGTCACTGCTGGAACCCCTAAACCCTAAACCAGATCCTCCAGTGTCAGATCCAGATGCCTCTTCAACACTTTCAGGGATGGTGACTCCTCCATCTCTCTGGGCAATCTATTCCAGTGCCTGAACACCCTAATAGGGAAAAAAAAATTCCAAACATCTAATCTGAGTATTGAAAAACCCTTCCCAGGAACAGTTTGAAGACTACCAGGTGGCCTAGGGCGAAATCCTATCAGAGACCACTCAACCTTTCCAAAATGGACAGTCGAGTTCCAGTTCCACTTCTAGCGCTGTTAAATTTACTCCCATAGATATATCCACCAGCAGCAGAAACAACCTTTAAGGCAGTGATGTATGGAACAGCTGACTTCTCTGGTCTGCAAGAATAATAATTCTAAACCTTTTCCCTATGTAAACTGATTTCTAGTTTTGGAATGTAGTCATTGGCTTCCCAGCTGCTGATAGCTATAAAGCTGCCTAAAGCCAAGCCAGCTCCTCTGCTGAGCAGGCAGTATGGTTTCTTGCCATAAAGGAAACGACTTGAAAGGCAGCCTGTTGACGGGGTAAAGGATGGATGTACATGACTTTTGTTCAGAGCCAAAGCTTTTCCTGCCATCCTCCCCAAAGAGATCTTAAACCAGTGGTTTCATAGGCAAATTCAAGATTCAGTCCTAATCAAATAGCCTCAGCACAGCACGTTGCTGCACGTCAACGGGGCTGCAGGAACTGTCCACTACAAATATGAGATAATGTGACATACGTTAGCCCGCAGTGAAAAGGGGCTATTCTAAGCCAAATTACTCTGAATGTGCCAAGGGCTAAGAGCATTTGCACAGGCAGTTATTGAGACTCGACTGATGCATGGTAACAGTTAACCAGAGTAATTTGATCATATGTCTGATCTCGAAGACAAAGTGGATTCTAAATTGCTAGTATGGTCTATGGGAGATATAGCCACGGCATTCGGTTGCATTATCATCTGACCTAACAGGAATGTAAAAGATACACTCCCTTGGCATTATTTTAACATGGCATTTTACCAGCCTGAATTATGAAAACAAAACACCAAAAAAAAGTGCCATATTTAAACCTGTAAAAATGCAGTTTATTCCTCTTCGATAAGGCATAACTTTTTTTAGCAATTGTAATCTGTAACATTACAGCCTTAGGAGGTAATTTACTAAATAGGACAAAATTAGATGATTTTTGGACCATTTAAAGGAACATTTCTGTTGAAAGCATACAAAATGTATTAAAGTAATCTCTAAAGTCTTTACCCCTGCTTGAGATTTTAATTTACTCCGAGCTAATAAATTATCCCCTTTCAGAAGCTATTGAAAATATTCACTGAAATCCTTTTTAAAACTTACTGTGTTCAATTGAATCTTAAGCAATTTATACACACATACACAGAGCTTGAGGTGGTCACCACACTAAGGTGAAGGCTGAAAAGGGGTTAGATTAGCACGAACTCCTCTGTCCTTTGGGATTGCTGAGGTGCTATCAATGAATGTGAATTCTCTCCTCCCCCAGAATCCTCCCCCTACATATGCACTGGTCTGGCTGTCAAGTAATTACTTTTCCATGACAGCATATAACAAAATGCCCTGTTCAAGGCTCAGGCCCATTTTCTTTCCTGCTG
>NW_008677087.1:5077-13078 GCF_000695815.1 Acanthisitta chloris
GGGAACAGCAAATCTGGGTCACCCCAGTATTCAGGTTAGCTGGGACACAAAGGCTTTCTTCATCTCAGACAGGGCTCTGTGTTACATTTGCACACTTATCAGAAGTATTTTTTTCAGGCTATCAATTATTATATTTGAACATTGCATCCTCACTCTAGGGAGCCCTTAGCAAGCTGTAGCAAAAATCAATCCAGTTTTACAACTTTTGCCTTGGCACAGCTCCAACTCTTGATTTACCTCACGCAGTTATTTAAAGATGTGATGGCTTTTTGTCCTGGAGTACAACTATATTCCTGAGTAGGACTGGCCCTTGGTGCATATAATACCCTTTTTTCTTGATTAGGGTTAATCTGTGAATCTGTTTTGGTTTTGCTTTTCATGTTTGACAATTTGCATGCCTGTGGTGAGGTTTGTGTGGCTGGGTACTCATCCCTCCTGGGCAGTGTGTTTATCTCCTGGTGTGGCAACTGGACTCTCTTGTCAGGGAATGGGCTCATGGGTTGGAACTCACTCTCATTCAAATTGCTTTAATATTGGCTGCAGCTGCAGGTAGTGGCATCTGAAAATTTCTCCATGTATTTATTCTGAGCTTTATTTTTCCAGTGCCAATCCTACCTAGGAGACTACTTAAGGCTTTTCCCTCTCTGTGTGTAGGTGTACAAGGCACTGTTGCCTGCACACCTCAAGGACCACCTTCATCAAAGGGGTTATGAATCCCAGGAGCAGCAGCAGTGCTTCAAAAGACAGACACTCTCAAAAGGTGACTGCCTTCCAGATGGTAGGGAATTTTGGATAGCAAAAACTGGTCTTAGATATTACTGTGTCAGTGTAGGTTGCAAAAACAGACAGCAGATGCTGGGCTTCAGTGAAGTTATGAAGGAATAGGCATTAAAAGAGAAAATCTATCTTAGAGCTGTACTTTGAAGGGGTTTTATGTTTATTTTAGAAGCAGACCCAGTTTCTATTTCCCTATTGAACATGCATGTGGAAGCTCACAGAAACACTAATCAGATTGCATGCATTTCCATGTTTCTAATTCTCCACTTTTAAGCTCAGAAATGTGTTTTACCACTTCCCCTTAAAGTTACTTTATTAAATTCCCTCACAGCAGTTAGCTCAAGGGCTAAGAGACATCTTTTAATTTACACCATGCAAGTTTATACAAAGTGAATGCCAGAAAGTCTAAAAAAGCATGAGTTTGGCTCATTCCTTTCAGCCTGCCTGCACAAACCAACCATGGCTGTGCTCAGAGAGACTCAGTTTGAGAGGGTGCAAGGCCACAGTGTCACACGTGCGTTCACTTTGTCTGCTGGGGGTGGCTGGAAGCTATCTGATGCTTCCCTACATAAGACATCAATTGTCAACCAAATGGCTCAGGGGCTGCTGACAGAGTGGGAAGGACCTCTGTGGTGTGTAAGCCACAACCTGACCTCAGGCAGAAAGAGATTTCACCCCTCAACCCAACAGAGCTGGCACGGGAGGGTGGCATGGGTTGTGTGCCCAGTACCAACAGCTGCACAGCACAGCCAAACTAAATCCCTGCTGTCTTCATATGTAATATGCAGTTTAACAAATCCCATTAATACATATTCCTTTGCAGGACTACTATTTTAAGGTTAATACCTAATGTGGCTTCCCCTCCTCCCAAGCAATACAGAGTTAGCATCCAGCTACCCTTGAGCATTTTGTTTTTAGAGATCCTAAGTGAAGCAGGAGATAGCTGGATCAGTCCTATGGAGAAACCTTCCAACAATAGAGCTGATATTTTTGGCTTGCTTATTTCATAGTTGGACCTTATTTCTTTGTATTTCCTTTTAATCAGTATTTGTGGCAGCATGACAATGACAGGGACCATAAATCAAGGGTTTAGCCACTTGCAAATAGACATTGGAAAGAAAAAGAGTTCATTCTATTCCAGCTTTCACACTTTGGTACCTGTCTTTCACCTATTTAATTTAAAATATTTTTTGGTATTACCCAGGTTTGTGTAGTGTCAGAGGCATTTGACAGCTATCTGGTTTTCAGTAGCAGGTGAAATGATTCATCTTCTCATGGAAAACATCTGAATTCTTTTCAAATAAAAGGTACTATAAAAATATGAAGTAGCATTACTGAAAACTATTTGTCCAGCCTTTTCTTTTTTGGGGGGAACAAAAAAATTACAGAAGAAACAAGTAGAATTTCTGACCTCAATGCAGGCAAAGTAGGACTGGGTAGCTGGAGCCATTCTTATTTACTTGCGTAATCAAACTTTGCATGGAAACCCAGGGGGAATTTCTGGTTTGTGACTGATGTTCTGAAAAAAACAAAGAACTCAAAATTTAGGTTCAAGCTGATTTCATTTTCTAGTTAAGGTTGGAATGTTTGCTGGAACTTTCTCTTTCCTAGCTTTTGTTGATTTCTGTCATTCAGGAATCATGAAGTAAATATTTATTAGCATGGGAACCCTCCTCCCTTCCTGCCCTTCATATTTGTGCTTCTTATGCTAATGAACACACTTTAACAAGGGAACCACATTCCTCCTGGGTCCGCATCAGTTCTGGTGCCAACACATTAGTTATTTAAATGTAGTTTTATATTAATTTTTCATATTGTAATGCATTGTTCCCTGAAAATATACATGTCACTGGCTTTCAACAGTAAACAAATATGTATTAAAGATATTGTTAGCTGAAAACCTTTCATCTTTCATTTTGCTTCCTGTGATAATGGTGGTCATTTCTCGCTCTTGCCCTCTGAATTTTCTCAACCATCTTTTTCCCTTCTACACTTTTTCTGCAATGACCACCATCAGGGGATTTTTTTTACTGTTTTCTGAAGCAGGCTATTGAGGCAGACTCATAATTCTAAGCTACATATTTTCCATGTGTTCAGCATTTACCTCTAGTATCCTCAAAGCCTGACATAAAGTCTTTGATTTGGGAAATCCAGTAAACAAAACAGGAGTTTAGCAAAAGCTGAAAAAGACATGCACTTGCAAAACAACCTTAGTACAATACTGATACTTTGGAAAATATAGGGAAGGTTACTGTACCAGACTCTTCTTGCTTTCCCACCAATAACAAAGAAAGATATACTAACGAAATGCAGGTGTATTTGCATGATACAGGACCACAGCCATAGCAAAAGAAATCTTCTTCCTAATTAAATAGAAACAACAACAACTGTTCTTTGTGAGGTGGGAGCTGTTCTTTACAAAAGACACTTTAGACTCAAGTCTAAACTGGAAACTAGACTGGAAACTAGACTCTATCACACATCATATTGCAGGGCTACCATGTAGTATATCAAAAGTCCAGGGCTTGCTGCACCCAGGATGTTCCATATTGAGTCACTTAAAATTATGAAACATTCTGATCTCAGGAGTGGGTTGTTATTATAGGATTTGATAGGAAGGCTGAAGGCTTTGACAACGTTCTCCCAAGGGTCCTAAAGATACACAGACATTAAAGAAATGAACTATTAACTGAGGTGTATGTGAGGCATTGCTTTATGGGTCTCCATGCTAGGGAAGTAGAAGTCATTTAATGAGTTCCCAGTCTTTGAAAGAGGTTTCACAAATTATTTGAGGAGCTACAGTGAGCCTGACTTCCATGTCAGGCAAATAAAAGAAACTATAACAAAGGAGAGAAATAACAGATATCTAGATAAATATGATATATTCCAGGGAAGAACCAACTGGGTTTCTGTGAAAGGAAGTCCACTCTGACAGATCAATGAAAGTCCTTTGAGGAGTCATAAAGGTTATGGACAATGGTGACCCAATGACTCTGTGCTTACATTTTGAAAAAGCATTCAACAAAGTCTCTTAGAAGAAATTTCTAAAGAAATTAAGCTGTCATGGGTAAGAGGGAAGGCCCTCTCATGGATTAATAATTGGTTAAAAGGGAAGTAAAACTGGGTAGGAATAAAGTGTCAGTTTTCACAATGAAACACTATTAATAGCAGGGTAGTCCAGGCCCTTGGTGTAAGTGTTGTCCAGTGTGTTAATAAATGACCTCAAACAGAGAGCAAATAGTCAGGTGACAAAGTGCATGAGTGAGACAGTGCAATTCAAGACACTCAAAACTGATACTAATGATAGAGTGTTTCAGAAAACCTTCGTACATCAGCAGTAAATGAAATTCAGTCAATGGCCACATAGCAGTGTACACATGACGTGGAATAATGGAAAATAATCGAACTGATACCACTCAGGAAAGACATGTTGGGTCTGAGGGTGATTCTCAGCTGACTTTATTTCAATGATGAGAAGTATCCAGAAAGGCAAACGCATCTAATCCTGGATATTGCATCCAGTTTAGCTTACTACAAGATTATAGGAAATGTAGGAAAATAAAGTGGAAAGAAGGAGCAAATTAAGAAAGATGAGTAGGATATTGTAGTTTCTGTACAAGGAAGGGCAGTACAGCCTGAAATTCTTTAGCAGTGGAAGGATATGACTGTCATCTAGAAGTCCATGTAGAAAAGTGAATAGGAACATTGTTTTTTTATAATTAGAGAACAAGTGGTCACCCACTGAAAATATTGAATGCCAGGTTTAAAACAGGTGAGGAAAGAACAATTTTTATTCCTCACTGAATGAAATAGTGGAATTCATTCACAGAAGATGATAGGAGACCAAAAAAAAAATGTCTAAAATGATGTTAGAGAAATTAATGGATGATAAATCCATCAGTCTTAGACACGGCTAAATCTGGACATTTCTCACTGTTCTGTTCTTGAAAGGATCACTCTGCACTTCACCTTTTCTCCAGTAATACGTATCAGGTGACCTTAAGAAAAATTGCACTTCATTAAATGAAGTTTTGGCCCAATAAATTAGGGTTCCTTTTGCATTCCTAAGAATGTAATGATTTGCAATTTCCAAATAAATAGTTTTCAGTAGTTCTCTTTAAAAATGATAATTTTAATTGAAATTTCAGGAAGGAAAGGTACTGAAATGCAGATTTATTTTTTTTCAAGAAATATTGTGGTTTTCTCAGAGCTGGTATAAATTACTTGTTAGCTCAACACTCTGCACATCACAACCAAAACAAATGCTCTACAAATAGTTTGATACACACAATCTGGATATTTTGCCTTTTCAAGAATTTTCATGCATTTTAGTTCACCACGAAAGAACAAAGCATTGATCATATCTGTTCTTAAGGGAGTGGTAGCTAGCAGCTCTACATCTAGAACAACTCTACAGATTGGCAAAAGGCAAAGCAAAGAAGATGAGTTTTCTATCCAGGCAATGCTACTGGTGAGGTACTCAAGCTTTCGCTCTCCTGTGACAGTTCCCTTTCTTCTTCATCATCCTTGATTGTGTCTATCAAAAATAACTATATGGAATGATCTGGGGTTTTTTTTATACATATATCATGAGGATTATGTTTTGAGATATCTTCCATTTCTCACTCTCTCATGTCCATTTTAATAACCAAAATAACTGAAAAATACTATCTACAGGAGAGAACCAGATAAAAACAGAAAATGCAACAGGATATAATGCAAGAAAGCAACTATAAGCCAGAAAACCTGAAAAAAAGTTGCAGCATATATTTTCTTTTGTCCTTAGCTGCTGAACTTTATCTGTCAGTGAAATAAATGAATAAGTTTTCTTCATCTGTAGTGACTGCAATCCTATCTTACGATAAGATTAAATTCTAGCATCATAAATCAACACTTAGAATTAACATTAGGACTCTGCCAACCAACCCTAGAAAATGTCAATTGATTATATTCTATTCCTAGGTCTTGATAATTGTAATTTGTCCTGTGTATATGTATTTTATATTTAAATGTATTTGTTTAAACAGCATGACAATCACAGTAGGAATTACCTAGAAAGTTCAGGGGTAAGATGGAAAAAAGTGTGAAGTCAGGAGTGAGCCACAATTTTTACAGTTTTATCTCCTTTTTAGTTCTTTTATTTTTTTTTCAGCCATGGAAATGGGGTTTGTTGAAGGTTTGCTTTAAAAGTACTCAAAAGATTCCCACTAGCATAAACAGCTTCCCACTGGCTTCTTCTAGGCTCCAAAATCTTATCCTTCCTCAGTTACTTGTGATTCAGCATTGTGTATTGATGTACACTGTAGACCATCCTTCCTCAAGATAGGCAGTGTGGGGGTGGTTGGTTTATACAGCCTAATTTTGTGAGTTCCTCCCTCCTCTTTAGTGATACAGGCTGCAGAGCTATTTTGGGATTGCTCTGCTTTGGGACATGTGCATTTTTCCCCCATTTTGCCAGGCACAAGGACAGCTAGAGGTGAGAAATACCCATACAGAGCTAGAGAGTAAGATTTTTGTCATCCTTGGGGTTTTGCTGACTGCTGGCACTGCCTTGCTAAATCCTGCAGAGAGAACACATGGGGTTCATAAAAATCTACTCCATGGAACAGTTCAGTGGCTTGCAAATCTCCATCAGGCTCAGGAGGTAAGAATGTTAACGTGAACCTGCTTTTGGCAGTTGGGTGCTAGGAAATTATCATACCCCTTCCCACTCCCTCTGAGATCAGTATAGATTCACTTCACTGCCTGTTCCCTACTTGATCGTGGGGATAAACCCAGAGTTGGCTGTAGGGGGGAAGGCAGAAAACAGAGCTACTAAATGTCCTGTGTCAGTCAGCACGTACCTGCTAACAAGACTGAGGTTTAGACAAGGAGACCTGGTTTACATTTGTCACAGAGGTAGGACATTAGTAGTGTAATCACTGTGAGGGAGAAATGCATCCCATCAGGGTGGCCAACTCAGGCATGATGGGCTTGACCACTAGCCCCAACCATGCCACCTCACCCTGGAGAAGCACTGTGGCATTGCAAGACAAGGCCAGGAAAACAGACTGGGGCAGATTAACATCACTGGCATAACTTTGATTTTGTCCCATGAAACCCCCAAATTATTAGCCTACATCATAAGAATGTTCCTTATGAGTACTGGATGGGAGAGGAGGGTGTTGTTATTGTTGTTTCTGTTGGGGATTATTTATTGTGATGCAAGTAACCATCTCTGTTAGTACTTTTTCTGTGGCTTAGAAATTTGTTTTGAACTATGTTGCTATGATTTTATATGAACTGTACAAAAAGAAGTCAGAAGGAAAATAGTAAAGGGAGCAAGTGGGGTGTTTGTATTGTCTTTCTGGTCCTAAACTTTTACACAGAAATTAAGAACAAAATAATCACATATCTATGCTATCAGTTCTTCCTACTCACTCATCTCTTGTATCACCCACCAGTCAACTTACCTTACATTCAGACCTCTTTAAATGAGCTAACAGCACAGTATTTCTTGCACTTATAGACAGGAGAAAACCAAGATAATCTCCCTGATGCTGCAAATCAGCTGCAACAAATCTTCCTATTGTTTTTTTATGAAGTTAATAGCCCCCTGGTTCAGAAAGGTTGAATTTATTGTTGCCAATTTACTGGCATATGAATTTATGAGTATTCATCTCTGTTGTTCAGGATAAACATACCACCATTGTCTTTTCACATGACATTGCCCACCGTTTTGGAGTAGATGTTGCACAGTGTAGCATAAAGTACTCACACAGCTTTCATCAATCTGGTACAAGGAAAACCTGCTCTACTTCTATCTGATGAAGCAAGGCCCTCTCTGAACTTCATAGAATCATACAATCATAGAATTTAAGGGTTGGAATGGATCTTACAGATCATCTAGTCCCAACCCCCTGCCCTGGGCAGGGACACCTCCTCACTAGATCAGGTTGCTCAAGGCTCATCCAACCTGGCCTAGAACACTGCCAGGGTTGGGGCAGCCACAGCTTCTCTGGGCAGCCTGTGCCAGTGCCTCAGCACCCTCACACAGAAGAATTTCTCCCTAATATCTAATGTAAACCTACAGATCATCACATTAACTGCACTCAAGAGCTCTTCTCACAGCAGAGCAGGCACTAAGTATACAAAGTATTATCTTCTTTCCTTGGTTTTCCAGCATCATTTCAATGAGGAGATGAAACAACTCCAGGAAACAGAGCAACAGATTCAGGAATAACT
>NW_008677087.1:13157-20202 GCF_000695815.1 Acanthisitta chloris
GCTCCAGTCCTCTTAGCAACTTTGTGGCCTCCTCTGGACTTGCTCCAACAGTTCCATGTCATTAGAAGAGAAAAACTTCAGAAGAGAGAACGATTGTATAAACATGAATTATAACAACATCCTGGTATCATCTTTGCTTAGTTATTTCCCAATTAAACTAGTGAAATACTCCAGATCTCCCCCTCTAAAGCAGTAACATTATTTATAATGGTTAATGAAATGTTGAGTAGAGAGGACTTTTTTGTATGCGATGTATGTAGCCTTTCAGATGAGTTTTGATAAAGAGAAGGTAGCAAATTAACTTAGACCAGGTAACGAGAGATAAACCTTTTAATGGATCAAAGAAAATGGCTGGGAAACAAAGGCATGACTAAATTGATCATTTAACCTTGCTATCAGTGGATTATTGGCAGCATGGCTAGAAGGTTTTAGGGCAACTGATGTTCAAAACAGTTCTAGAAAACCATCAAAATGTATTTCTCTTACCATTTATGTCTCTTTATCAGCTCTTTATAGTATTAGTGTGTCCCTACTGTGTCCAGTCAAAAGTCTTCGGTCCTATTACTTCACAAAGGTCATGGCAGCCAGGGATAGGTATTAGAACAGAATAGAGACTGATTCTTCCCAAGAATACCCTTTCAATCTCTAACAGTTTGTAGCTCAAAGGTGGGATCATTCTGTTGGATCATCTGTTATGGATTCAACTTTTATGCATACTGCTGTTTCTTTTTAAACCCATGGGAAACTTCTGGAAACCAGGGATCTTGCAAGGGGTTTCACAGTTTAACTGTATACAACCTAAAGAACCATCTCATTTTGGTGTTGCCAACATATCATTGGCTTATTTCATTTCATGCCTCCTAGTTCTTATATTTTAAAACACAGTGAAGGAGTAACATTCCCTAGTTACTCACTCCCTGTCACTCATTATTTTATCATCTCTTGCAGCATCTCCTTACCAGATAATTCCTTTCCAGGATGAAGAATGCCAGGCCAACTAATCATTTCTCATATAGAAGCTGTTCCATAACTTTAGTCATTCTCATTGCCTTTCCCTGAACATTTTAGAGCTTTTCTACATCTTCATTGAAGTGGAGGGACCAGAAATACCCACACTATTCAATATGCAGGTGCACAGTAGAACTGGCTAGATGCAAAATGATGTTCAGAGCATTGTTTCTATATTGCTTGTCTCATAGATCTTAACATTCTGCTTCCTTTTCTTGCTCACAACTGGGTACTGAGCTGACATTTTCACTATCATAACTCCAGGATCTCACTGCTGGGTAGGAATAGCCAGTTCAGCACCTGGCACTGCATGTGTAAAATTCTGTTTGGTTAATCCTGAGAGCATCACTTTCCATTCTTCTGCTCTGAAATTTGTCTGCAATGTTATCACTCAGACTTGCATGGGCCTTCTGCAGTTCTTCACAGATGAACTTTGTTTTTACAAGCCTAATTTACTTGAGGAAGCATTTGTACATAATGCAAAATCAATAGCCATGCTATTTCTCACCAGTTTCTCTCATCTCTTTAAATGTTTTTTTATTCAGAGAAAAAGACAGAATATTCATTTATGGAAAGTATGTTTGCAGATCAGAAACCAGATGCAGCCCAGCCATGTGAAAACATGAGGGCTATATAGAGTCAGAATGGCCTGGGTTGGAAGGGACCATAGAGATCATCTAGTTCTAACCCCTCTGCCATAAGTAGGGACAGCTTTCACTAGACTAAGTTGCTCAGAACTCCATCCAAGCTGGCCTTGAACAATTCCAGGGCTGAGGCATCCAGAGATGGATTGGAAGTAGATGATCTTTAAGGTCCCTTCCAACCCAGGACATTCTATGATTCTATGAAATCATCAATGAGCCAAAAAATGATAAACTGCAGATTAAGAGAGGTGCAGTTTAAAGCAAGATGCATTTTCAGTTACTTACATCCTTTGGTGTAATCATTAAAGCATAGATTAGAGTTCTGACATAAAGGAGACACAACTGTTTAGCTACATCACTGATTGTTTTTTTTCAGTGGTGTCTTTAATAATTGCCTCAGCTATTGCAATCATAATTTGTCTTTTCAATTTATGGAGTATTTTGGATCAGATTTAACTTTTCTTACAGACACTGGTATCCTATCCCAAGGATAAAAGTGTCAAGCCTGAGGTAATCTCTTTAAGAAAAACCTGAGGGACTGAAACATCATTTTCTTTCTGCTTGTTTTTTGGCATTAGGACTTGCAACTAAAATGAAAGACTTGATTTAAAATTCAAGGCCAGATCTTAAGAGGTGGTGGGCCCTTGCATATCCCAGTGGCTTCAGTGAGATCAGTGCATTTCAGGACTCATCTCCAAGACTGGATTTGATGCATTGTTTTTGTTTTGGTATAGCTCTGCTATGGAGTAATCCACTGAGAATTTACTGCCCTTTTGGAGAATACTCCTGGTTTCATGTACATATTTGTCATTTTTTTTTGCTTTGGCCTTGTCAAACTGAGCATGTTATTTTGTTGTTTGATAAGACATATATCACTTTATGAATTAACCATTTATACATGAATCAGAATATAGGTTGAAAAGTATAGATAGGGCCTTCTTCCAGCAATACTGTAAAAGAGTTCATATATTTTGGTCATTTCACCCCCTACCCAAGCCCCCATTAAAGGAACTAGCCCTGAAATAACTCATGGCTTTGGCATTAAAACTGTCATCTTTCTTCAGGGCTAGCATTGTCAAGAAATAACTTAGCAGTCTGCCAATTCAGGGGGTTTTTTTAGGACTTTGCTTTCTGGGGATTAAAGAGGAGCTGTTTGTTTGCTTGCTTCTTTGTTTGTTTAATCAAAAAAAGGTTAAGTTCTGCAAAAGTTGGTGAGACTGTCCAGTAAACCTTGTATCACCCTATATCTCCTATTTACAATGGCCAGCAAATAGAAAACTTGACAAAAAACCTCACCTAGACAAATCAGTGTTTTGGCTTACATGAAAATTGTTAAGGAGATTGGTTTAAGTCAGTGAGATAATAAGAGAATAAGGAATAAAATGTCTAAACCTCTTTATTAGTGTTCTTCCTTCCCTCTGCTACCTGCATGCAGATGTTTCCTGCTGTGGATAGTGATATTCCATGGAAAGTCTCAGTTGCTTCCTATTGATCACTAGCTATCAGTCTCACTGGCATTTTCCAAGGTATTCAGCTGTAAGTTCCCATTGACCAATCCTAGACAGATAGGACTAGATCAGTAGTAACATGTGTGTAGAATTTCACATGCCTTTTAAACTAATTTTGCATTCAAACACTTTGAAGAATTCAAGATTATCTCCTCAGAATATTTATAAGACAGATCCATGGGGGAATTCATCCTGTTCTGTGCAATAGTAGCAGCACAAAGCAGCCTTAAAGTCAGCTTAGGCATCTCTTTGAGGATTTCTCTGATGTACAGAAATCCTGTAGTAATGGCTTTTTCCCTTTCCCTCACTGCAAGTTCCACTTCAAAGATGTTTGGATGGTATGACTACTGGAGAGGAACTTACTGCAAGTTTCTGTGCCCCAGGTATTGCCTACCATCATCAGAAGGACTTCTTGTGGCTCTTAAGAATCAGCAGTACCTCAAGGTAGCCTTGAAACTATTTTAAATTACCATGAAATCCAAAGGTCAGCCCCAGGATCCTGAGGTTCGGAGATGTACTTCCCCTCCTATCACTTTCCCTAGAACTTGTTCCATATTACCTCCTTTTCTGAAGTCATAGCCAGTGATTCTAGTTTAGTTTTGCACCCTGATAGACAGACTTTTTTTTCCCCACCATCAGTGGAGATGCAGAGTGATTTTGATTAATGACTGCATTGTCCCCAGCCAGCAAGAGACTTGCCTTTTTCGGTTTGCATCAGAATGGATGCTGAACACTGTAAGTCTCTAACTGGCAGTAGATTTCACCTGCTGAGAAGTGAGGAAATTAGTCAGAAAAAAAAAATTGGTCGCAAAATAATACTGATTTACTTTAACTTCAACTAGAATGTCAGTGGATGCAAAAGTTTTCTTGAACTTTCCCAGACTTTTTTCCTTAGTCTATACATGCAAGTAAAAAATGTTTATGAGAATGAAAATAATCTTAAGAATCAAGTCAATTCCCATTTAAGCCTTTCATTTGGCATTTTATGTGTATTTTTAATATTGGGGAGAAATAAAGAGAGGGTTGAATTTCCAGTGATATTCTCATTAAGGTATTTTCATGCCAGCCCCTGTTCTTCTCCCAGTGGGAAGACTGGGCCTGTCTCAGAAATTTTGGGAATCCTGGTTTATTGTTATGCATATAAGATTGCTACATATAACCATGAGTATTAATTCCAGACACAGGTCATGGGTGGATCTTTTAAAACTCATCTAGGTCTACTTCTCACATCCTAGATTGAACTTCATGGGAACATGATGCTGAAGAGCAGCTTTGACTGTAGTGAAATTGTGGGGCCCAAGATCCTAAGGTAAGCAAGGAAGAAGAGTAGCAGAATATAGACCCTGGACTTCAGAAAAGCAGAATGCATCTAATTCAGGGAACTTCATGGCATCACATGGGAGGCACCTCTGAAGGGTGAAAGAGGTCTTGAAATCTGACTGGTCTTTGAATATGAGGAGAGGCTGAGGGAGCTGGGGGTGTCGAGCCTGGAGAAGAGGAAGCTCAGGGGAGACCTTCTCACCCTCTGCAACTCCCTGACAGGAGGTTGGAGTCAGGGGGGGGTTGGTCTCTTCTCCCAGGCAACCAGCAGCAGGACAAGAGGGCACAGACTCAAGCTCTGCCAGGGGAGAGTTAGGTTGGATATCAGGAAGAGATTTTTTGTGGAGAGAGTGCTCAGGCATTGGAATGTGCTGCCCAGGGAGGTGGTGGATTCCCCATCCCTGGAGGTTTTCAAGCTGAGACTGGATGTGACACTTAGTGCCATGGTCTAGTGACCATGGTAGTGTTGGACTCCATGGTCTTGGAGGTCTTTTCCCACCCAGTTGATTCTATGATTCTATGAATACAACCTCCTCCAAAGACAAGTAAAAATCATAGTTTTACTCAGGAAAATAAGTGGAGATATCAGGAGACTAGATTAGCTAAAGAGGGAACATGTTACTGAGTTGCAATATTAAGAAAACATAGAATATAGGAGGTGGAAGTAAGGATAGGGCACGAAGGAATTTATAAACTTTGAGTGTGTAGTGATGGTGTTAGGAAAGTCAGAGTGGCCTACCAAGGTCATGAAGTGCATGATATCCCAGGGTGCATTAGGTAATATATTTATAAGAGGTCCAGAGAGGTGATCAGCACTGGTGAGGGCACACTCAGAGTGCTTAGATGAAACAGTTTTCATATAGGGAGAAAGTAAGAACCGGGACTGTTCACTGTGGAGACAAGAAGGCTCAGGCAGGATCTCATCCATGTCTATAAATACTGGGAGTGTGTGAGGAAGATGGATTCAGGCTTTATTAAGTGGTGCCCAGTAACAGGACTAGAGGCACTGGGCACAAACTGAAAAAAGCAGGTTCTGTCTGAACATCAGGAAACACTTTTTTACTGTGTGAGTGACTGAGCACTGAAACAGGCTGCACAGAGGAGTTGAAGAGTTTTCACCCTTGAAGTATATGACCCTGCTTGAACAGGAAAAGTTAGATGAGATGTCCCCCAGATGTTTCCAACCTCAACCATTCTGTGATTCTATGATAGCAAGAAAATCTTCTACTACCTCTACCACTACATTAGCATTTTAAGGCTGTAGAAGAAATAAGCGGGACTGATGTAAAATGGATGGGGTTGGGTGGTGTTGATGTACATGGATGAATTAGTAGCAACAAACACAAACAAAGCTGAGGTACTGTTACCTTCTTTGCTCTAGTCTTTACCACCTAGGTCTTCCAGCTTTCTGAGTTGGAGCAAAGTTCTGGGAGAAGAAGGACAAGCTGCCAATGAAAGTTGACTTAGGAAACTCAAAGGAGCTTGAGGGAAGTCAATCCATACAAGTCTATGGGGCCAAGCAGCCTGCCTCTGTGGGTGTTGGGAGAGCTGGTGATGTCTTTGTTAGGCTGATCTCTCTCTGATCTGAAAGGACATAGAGTCTAGGGGAGGGCCTTGATGACTGGAGAAAGGCAGATGTGTCCATCTTTGAAAAGACTATAAGGAAACAGGGAAGAACAGGCCAGTCAGGCTCACTTTGGTCCCTGGGAAATCATGCAGTGAGCCCTCTTGGACTGAGAAAAGAGAAGAAAGTGACTGGGAACAGCCAGCATGGATTTGTCAAGAGTAAATCATGCCTGACCAACCTGTTTGCCTTGTCTCATTAAATGACTGGATTTGTGCATGAAGAGAAAAGCATGGATATTATTTACCTGCCTTTGGCAAGGCTTCTGACATGGTGTCCCACTATGCTTCTTTTCCTTACAGATCCTAAAATGGTTTTGCCCCTGTTGTTCTTTGAGTATAAAAAAACCCCTGAATGTTTTTGGAATTTTCTGAGTGACCTAAATTGTACTTTTGTAATAGAAGTACTTATGTGTACTTAGTCACAGACTACTCTGCTACTCCAGGTATAATAAAGAAGTGGTTCCAGTATTAACAAATAACAAAGAGGGATTATAAGTTTATAAATGGAGATACAGGAAATGTCTGTTTCACATGTAATGTGAATAAACAAAAAATTTGGGTGACTACATTGACATTTGGGAAGAGTAGCTGAAACATTTCCAAAGTTTCTGAATTAGTACACTGAGTCTGTAAAAATGGTTGGAAAACTAGGCAAATTCAGGATTTTTTCTTTTTTTTTTTTTTTTTTTAAGATTCCTTTTGTGATTTGTTTGAGGATTCTTCTCTAGTACTAAGAAGCTTCTTCTTCTAATGTTGGGTTAAGTAAAAAGAAAGATTTTAGATAATATTATGCAGACTTGATTGAAAATTTTAATGTTGCATATTTACTATGACTTTTGGACAAAGATTGGAAGTGAGTATATGTCATTTATCCAATCCTCATTTTCACAGTTGAAAATGATCTTTGTTTAGAATTTCATAGAATCATAGAATCATAGA
>NW_008677088.1:0-1478 GCF_000695815.1 Acanthisitta chloris
TGGAAAGCGTCCGAGGGGGAGACTGTCAGGATCCCATTCCAACGATGCTGACACTTGAACTGGGCTGGGGTGCCGGGCAGGGACCACATAGGTCCTGAGATGGGGGTGGGGGGCTGTGGGGGGCAGTTCTCGGGTTGCTGGTCCTGTCTGGAGCTCTGTGGGGAGCTGCCAGCTCAGCTCCCAAAAGCTAACGGGAGAGAAGTGTCCTGAGCTGTCTCACAGGTCCTCAGGCACAAACCTCTCAATGCTCATAGGAAAAACTCTGTGGTGCTTGCTAAACTGTGGTAGGAAAGCTAAAAGGAGTAGACAAATGGAAAAATCTCTTGCTCTGATTAGCTGTTGAATGCAGGCTGCAAGAAAGAATGCATGTGTGTGGGGACTATGGGTGGGACATGGGTGCGTGGATTTGGGGTCCAATGTGCCACCTTGTACCCTGGGAAGGGAAAGGCCAGGAAGAGTTTTATTTAGTGCTGTGACTGATGTTTCTCCTGGGAAATAGATCCCTCTGGGATGTTAGGAAGGTGTTGAAATTGGCTTGTGCCTGGCCAGGATGAAGGGTGGAACAGCTGTGTGAGGCCACGGGTCTGCTCAGGAATGGGGTATAACGACCTGTGGTGCCACATAGGGTATTTGACACCCTATAAATAAATCCTCTTTTTGATAGCCAGCCCTTCTTTGATGAAAACCAACCCTGGAAACTGGAGGAGAAGCTAAAAGAGAACCAGCTGGAGCACAGCCAGCAGGGCATGGCCAGGCTTTTTAGGATTGAGAACAAAAAATTCAATCCCAGCTGGTTTATGGAGCTAAATGAGGGAGATGTGTCAAATCTCTGAGGTGGCCGCCAAGGGCAGGGGTGACCGGACAAGGACACGCAGCAACAGCACAAGTCTCTGTGGCGACCTGGATCCCCTGGGCAGCAGCTGGGGGGCTCCCCAACCTTGTTTGCTGATCCTATGGACCTATCCTGGTTTAGTTAGATACTAAACCAAGCAGTTAAAACATTGAAAATCCTCTGGAAGGGCACGTTTATCCTGGCATGGGGCAGGCATATCAAGCTGGGAAGGGTGGCTGTTGTGTGTAGTGAGGTTCACACTGGTCCGACTGTATCCATGCTGGTGTGGGACAGGCAAATTCCACACAGCTGAGAGTGGATGCAGTGCTCCCGGTGTGGAGCTCAGAGGAAGGGGCAAACAGCGGCACTGGGCAGATGTTGGCCATGGGGTGTGGAGTGGTTTGCTGCTGGCAGTGGGCTGTGCAATCACTGTCAGGCTGCAAGGTTGGCTGCAGCAGGACTTGTGCTCCACCACCATGCCTTCTGCTCTGGCCCTCCCCTGGAGTGGCTGATGTCTCCTGTTCACAGTATCTGATGGGATGGGACAGCTTCACCTTCAGGGAAGGGCCGGAGCAGGAGGCACTGTGAGGAGCACTGTCAGGCTGCAGGCTCATCACCACCACAGACACCCAGGTCCATGCCAAAG
>NW_008677089.1:0-359 GCF_000695815.1 Acanthisitta chloris
GGGTACAGGCAGAGGTATGGGCAGGAGTACAGGCAGAATTCTGTGTTGTGCTCCCACCTCTGCCCGTTGGTGGGGTGTTCTGACCCCTGGTGCTGAGCCCCTGCCCACACTGCCTGCAGGAGAGGGGGGAGCCAGGCCAGTGCTGACCCCCCCCAGTTCTGACCCCCTGCCCTCACTCCTGGCAGGTGAGGGGTGACCTGGGCCAGTGCTGACCCTGATCCCCCAGTTCTGACCCCCTGCCCACCCTGCCTGCAGCTGAGGGGATGCTGGGCTGGTGCTGAGCCCCCTGCCCACATTGCTGGCAGGTCAAGGGGGAGCCAGGCCAGTGCTGCCCCCCCAGTTCTGACCCCCTGCCCACT
>NW_008677089.1:414-964 GCF_000695815.1 Acanthisitta chloris
CCCCTCCAGTTCTGACCCCCTGCCCACTCTGCCTGTAAGTGAGGCGTGAGCTGGGCCAGTGCTGACCCCCCAGTTCTGACCCCCTGCCCACTCTGCCTGCAGGTGAGGGGGGAGCTAAGCCGGTGCCAGGCAGCAGCAGATTTCCTGCAGAGCCTGCTGGGCTCTGTGGCCTCACACTCCACAACGCTGTGCCTCCCTGGCATCACCCGATTCCTGTGGGACCCAGCAGGGCAGAGCCTCCTCCGGCAGCTGGAGGACCAATTCCAGTGCATCATTGAGCTGGACGGTGACCCCTGGATCTCCCCAGACCACCAGGTAGGGCCTCACTGGGGAGATGCCTGGCAGGTGGGTGCACTATGCCAGTCCCTGCCAGGCTGGAGTGGCACGAGTGACCTCATCCTGCCCTTCAGTCCCTGCAGCTGGAGCTGGAGGAGCTACTCCACCTGAGCTCCCGTCAGGACCCTCAACCCAAGCACCAGGATCTGCCTGAGGGAGATGTTGGTAATGGTTTTCACTCCAACATAGGTGAGGGGCAAAGGGGCCAGGGAGG
>NW_008677090.1:0-276 GCF_000695815.1 Acanthisitta chloris
GCTGAGGCAGGCCGGGCTCCCAGTGGCCCCTTCCAGCTGCCACAGGCGGCTCCTCAACTGCTCCTCCTCCCTGGATCTCCTGGGGACAGGGATCGTCAGCCTCGTAGGAGGGGCAAACCAGGGCTCTGAGGCAGCAGCTCGATGGCTCCAGGCCCCACTGCACAGGGAAAGGATGGGCTGGACCAAACCAGCCTACTTACGAAGGCAGACTGGGAATCAATGTCTGGTGAAAGGCAGGGCTGGAGCACCAGGGGCTGTCCCAGGGGTTGGCCTCCA
>NW_008677090.1:731-1087 GCF_000695815.1 Acanthisitta chloris
AGGAGAGGCTAGCTGGCACGACTCTCCCAAGGCTGCGAACAGGGCAACCATGACACCTGATCTACTTGTTCCCTTTCCACTGCTGTATCTACCACCAGTTCCCCATCCTGCCCCCCCGAGCCAGGCTCCCCAGCCAGCCCCATTCCACCACCACCAGCCCCACAGCTCTTCCCTGTGCCCTTTTCCTTTGAATCAATCTTTACCCTCCTTAAACATCCGGACCCCGCAGCGATTCCGGTCCAGCTTCGAGTCAGCCGGTGACATCAGTGTGACACTGGGCACCAAGGTGACATAGGGCCGGTCACGGGGCCACGAGGAACGTCCCACCTCGATCTGCAGAAAGGCGCAGCCATGGT
>NW_008677090.1:1174-1809 GCF_000695815.1 Acanthisitta chloris
GATGGGACTGGCTCTCTCCAGCTGCAGCTCCACGCTCAGATGTCTGCTGCACTCCTTGGGGCAGCCAAGCCAGGGCTGGACGCTGTCCTCATTTAGCAGGTTCTCTGCTGGGTACTTAGCGTCCTGCACACACAGCAGGGACATGGTGTCACACACCAGCTCCCTCCCCAGACACCTTTCCCTCCGGCTCCAGCTCACTCCAGGCACAGAGGAGAAGCAGAAGATTGTCTGGAATAACATCCTACTCTGAGAAAGGAAGAATCACCTGGAATTCCTGGCCTTCGGCCCTAACTAATGTCCTTCAGCTTAACAAGGAGAGCAAGTGCTGTGCCCCCTCACACCCCACCCTTACCCCTTCAGAGGCCTCAGCAGCTCAGGAAGAAGCCCCTCCCCATTGCCTCCCTGGAGGAAACCCCCAGGCACCTGCGAGGAGAAGGACACCACGTAGACGATTTTAATTGGAGCCATGTGGGATCCTTTCGAGACAATGCTCAGCCAGGACACAGCTTAGCTTCCCTCCTGGTGGGAAGCTCCCACCAGCTTCCCAGTGCCTGGTGGGGAGAGAGGACAAGTCTGTGGCGGGCTCAGGCATCTCCCAGCTTTGGCATTACTCAGAAGCCCCCCAGCCTCAACCC
>NW_008677090.1:1826-2063 GCF_000695815.1 Acanthisitta chloris
CCCAGTGCATCCCAGTCATTCCCCACAGCTCTCCTCAGCCCCTCCAGTTCCACCCCCTCCTTGCTCTCAGCCCCCACACAACATGTCCAGAGATATTGTACCATCACCGTAGACTCTCAGTGCTCCCCCACAACCTCTTCTCCCAGCCCCACTAACCCCCTGGCTCAGCCCCACAGCCCCTCCACGACATTCATCCCCCTGTCCCCTCACCCCATTCACCCGCCAAGTCAGTGACCT
>NW_008677091.1:0-1945 GCF_000695815.1 Acanthisitta chloris
GGAGGCCTTGGTGGGCTCCGGGCACTGGGGCGGTCCCCGCGGGCTGCCCTGTGGCACGGCGTGGCTTTCCCCGGCAGTGTCCCGAGGCGTGTGTTGGCATCCCCGTGCGCTTGCTGTGCTCTCGGTGTGCCGAGTTTGTCTGCAGTGGTTTGTGCCCGGGTCTGTTGTAAAAGATGATGTTTGGCTTCTTCTTCCAAAGCTGGTGCAGTGATGAGTACAGTGAGCTGTGCTGCCTGATTTCTCTCACCCAAGGGGTGTGTGTGCACCTTAGAGCTGTTGGGGGTTTGGTGGTGCTGGGAGCTTGTGAAGCTTGTGCTAGTGACTTGTCCCACAGTTGGTATGGCTGAGTAGGAGCATATGTAGAAGTATGAAGCCCATAAGTGATTCAACTAAGGCTAATCTTGACACTGAAACCTTTCAGAACTTTAATTTCTCCCCTCTGTAGTTTTCTTAAAACAATGTGGACTTCACCAAACACTACTGCTTTTGCATATTGATAACATGAAAAACATCTTGGGGAGTTTATAATAGGTCCAGTATTTTAATTTGCCTACTTATTTCTGTACTTGACTGTGAGGAGAGGCTGCAGGCTGCTTTTGCTGTTTGATTTGCAGGAGGCACATGCTTGCAGGGTGTAGTAGCTGCTTGAGAAGCAGTAGTTTGAGATCATCCTCAACACAGGCATTCTTCTTCTTGAGGTGTTAGTGTCTGGAACAGCCTCTCTGTCTGTTTGGAGAAGGTGGAGTTTGGTCATCACATGCTGTGGAAGGTCAGGGCCTTTTGGTTGCTTTTAAACTAGTTGTGCAGGTGTGAAAACTTGTGGAGTGTTGAACCAAGTGGTGCTGGTGTGTGGGGTCTGTCCCAAGGGCAAGGGCTAAAATCTTTTCATGTGCAAAAGCTGAGTTGTGAGTTCCTCCTCTTTCCAGCAAAGCTAATACAGCTTGATGATGTTTCCCTAGGTGAAAGGCACCAGAAGTTGAAAACACCCTCCAGGAAACACCCTCCTCTCTTTGCTCTGAGCCTCCTCACCATCTCCAGCATGGCAGGTGGCATCACTGACACTGGAGAGCTTTACTCTCCCTATGTAAGTTCTGCTCCTTGTGGTTAGCTCACAAGTGTCTTTCAAAATTCTTTTCCCTCAGTGTTGTGTTTTCAATTCCTACTTCCCCATGGGCATAACCTCAGCACTTCAGGAGATGATGGAGGTCAAAGGGTGGTTAAAAATGGTTAGTGCTGGTAGTTATTGGGGTATTTTTGTGCCACATGACTTTAAATAAAGGGATGATGTCTGCTTAAGGTGTAGTTTAAAAGTGCTAAAAAGAGCATCAAGTCCCAAACCAGCTCTTCATTATGTTTTGTTATTATTTCCATCAACCCAAATTGTCACATGAAGCAGCATGAACAGGAGGGACTGAGATACTGAAACTATCCCACTTGCTTCTCTTTTGTTGCTCTATATAAACATTTTCCCCTGAATTTTGTAAAGTTTACTTATTTGTAGCTGTTGTAGTAATTTGTCTTAAACCACTTCACTTAAAATTAGTAAGCAAGATGTTTCTTCCCTGTAATGTGGTGTCTGGTACAACTTCAGAGCAAATTACTACTTCCTATGTTACTGGAAATACTGGTTTTTCATAGCCACAAGCCTTCATGTAATGTCAGCTGTTAAAAACAGCACTTTGAAAACATGGAGTTTTTTACTCACTAAATATAGAACCAGCCCTGGAATCTCTGTATTGGCTTTTAAATGCTTTAAAGCTTTCATCCCCTGGTAATGATTGAATTTAGGAGAATTGGATATTAGGCTGCAGAAATAGGTCACAAGTGAGGAAATGGAGAACTAAGACAGCAACTGGGACTTCTAGACCCTCCAGGATTAGTGTCACCTGCTCCTGTGTTGTTATGTTGGTGTTGCCTGAATTTCCTGGAGGAATCTCAGGCTGGG
>NW_008677091.1:1967-8337 GCF_000695815.1 Acanthisitta chloris
TACATGAGCATCATTCTCATCTCTGTCTGCTTGAGCAAAGACAAGGAAAATCATCATTCTGGGAGGTTCAGCAAAAGATGAATTTGCTGTGAAGTGCTCACAGGGTCTCTGGGGGATAGTTCTCCTGATAGTAATTGCTCCACACCCAGAGAAGTGTGCTCAGACACAGTTCTTCACTGGCTCTCTGACCTATATTAGAAAAACCCAAAGCACAACAACTTTGTGGCTATTTTTGGTCTTGAATTGAGCTGAGTTCATAGCCTGGGGGGTCCTGTCCGGGTGCAGAGTTCTGTTTTGTCCCTGGGCAGAAAAGAAAAGCTCATTTCCAGAGAAGATTAAATCTTTTGCCTTCAGGAAGTAATATTCCTTCTTCAGAATGTGCTCAGCCTCTTAGTGGTAAAATGGCAAACAGGCTCTGAATTAGAATTCTGTTTGGATATTTCCTGCTTGACTAAGAATAAAGAACAAGAGATTCTGAAAGGTAACGTGAGTACATAATTACTTGGGCTCAGGTCAGAAAACAGGGAGACCCCAAGCCACAGCTCAGGTAGAAGGCAGTGAACTGAAAACAAATAAGAAGCTCATGTGCTTTCTGACTTCACAAGTTAGCAAGAAAAAAGAATATTTAAAAATAATTAGGTAAATGGTGAGGAATATCAGTTTCTCCAGCAATGTGCTGACACCCACACTGTTCTCCTTGGTTATCAGTCCCCTCCTCTATTTATATCTCTCATGGGCTTGCTCCCATCCTGCCTGCTTAAGGATTGCCTTCTCCATTTAAATCAGTGTGTGTGAGGTGTTTTGGATGGTTCCTGGCACACCCTGATGCTGGATCTGGTGGCTGATTGCAGGTTGGCCTGGTTTACATGTTCAACCTCATCGTGGGGACAGGAGCCCTCACCATGCCGAAGGCCTTTGCGACTGCAGGGTGGCTGGTCAGCCTGGTCCTCCTGATGTTCCTGGGCTTTATGAGGTAGGATGTGAGTGTGTGTCCCTGGGGGTTAGGGGGTTCAGTTGGGTGGGGCTGTGAGGACAGTGTGAAGATTTTTGCTGCTTTTCTGTGTGCTCTGTCCCTCTGCTCTGTGAGCTTTGGTCTCTGCCGTGGTGTTGCGTGTGGACCTGATTTGGAGGGATGCACTTTCTGACTGCTTGCAATATGGTGCTACATCCCATTTCCTGACTGATGGGGAAGACTTTTTATCCAGAGTCTTCTGGGACCTTTCTCCCAGCTTCCTTCTGTGTCCTCACTGTGGATATGTCCTATTCTTGCCTCTGTCATGGATCAGTTCCCATTCACCAGGTCACAGGTGATGAGGGATCATGTCTCTGCTTTGTGACTTGCAGATGTATTAGCTTTCTCTGGCTTCTGCCAATGCTCTCACAGCTGCAAGAGTGTCAGAAAAACAAATTCCTGTATAGCCAGAGCTGTCTTATCCTACACACACCTTTGCTGCTCGAGATCTTGAAGATGCTCTCCTGATTTTCCTGCTGGCTCACCATGAGTTTCTGCCCAGGAGCCTCCGTGCTGGAGCAGCAGGTGGAGCTGAAGGCTGTGGATACAGCACTGATGTCTGAGGAGTTATTGATAGAATTTCCATCTTCTGCAGGCTGTGAATCTCTGCTTGCTTGGTTTTAAAATAAAATAAACCAAAATCCCCTCCTGATATTTGTTAGAATGGAATTTTTAAGTCTTGTCAGTCACCAGGTCTGTCAGCCTGAACATGACTTTGAGTTGAGATCTGTTAGGTGCTGCTGCAGAGGGACTGTGTGGTCAGTACTGACTAATGCTTGTTGTGCCTCACCTCAGAGCTGTGTGCTGCAAAGGCTTGGTAAAATAAAAACTGTGGGGACACCAGTAGCTGGAAACATTGGAAGCATTTCCTTTTAGCTACGTTAGTTTGGAGCATAAATAAGTATGAAGCTCAGCTCCAGCAGACCATCCTTCAAGGTCAGCAGAAGAGCACAGACCTCCAAATCTGTGTACCAAAACTGTGCTGGATTAAACTGAGAAGACACAGCTCAAAGTATTATGTGCCTTGGGAGCTGTGTTGTTCTGGTGCTTGTGACTTCCTCGTGCCCATTGAGCACCTTCAGAGCAAGAAGAGTCTGGGAGGAAATTGCCACACAGGCCTCAGCACTTTCTTTTGTTCTTGCAAAACTAATCTCTCATTTGAGCTTGATAAGCGAGTCCAGTTCCTGAAGCAGTGAGAAACCACTTTAAAGTCTTAAATAAGATTGATTTGAGGGGGTTTAAATTTATTTATTAATATTATAGGACTTCTTTTAGCAGAGATAATGATATTCCTTCCATCAGCAGCTCTCGCTGTCTCCATGGACAGCTTTTCCACTGTCCTCCAGTATTTGCATGCACATGTGATCTGCTCCTTATTCTTTTACTGCTGCTTTCCTTCTGATGCTATGTATGAGGTTCTTTAAGGGACTGTAGTACCTTTGCCATGGGCCCTAATAGATAAGCTTCAGAATAGTCTATGTTCATCCTAGGCCCTAAAAAGAGGAAGGAAATTTGCTTTCTAACAAAGGGCAAAGTCCTTTTGCTGTCTTCAATCCACAGAAACATCAGGAAGGTGCCTTCCAAATATCTAAAATGTCTTCTCATATCTGAAGGCATGTTATATTTTACTGCACTTTGTGGTCTGCTTGAACACCTGAATCTCAAGAGCAGAAGGGAGCAATAAACTGAGATGAAACACTGTACCCAACCCGCAGTGTGTGTGGGGAGCTGGCAAAAGGGTTGTTTTGGTTTGTTTGTTTGCTCCTAGAAACAGATGGGAATAATTCTCCATCTCTCTTCAGTGACAGTTCTTGACTGTTATTGATGATATCAATTGAATTTCTCTCTCTCTAGCTATATGACTACGACCTTTGTGGTGGAAGCCATGGCTGCTGCAAATGCCCAGCTGAGATGGAAGAGAATGGAAAAACGCAAGGTTTGTATGGGGTTTCATTTTCCATTTTCTGCTGTGCTTTTATCCTGTAGAATTTGACTGGAATTCCTCTGCATCTTTGCCTTGCCTCATTATTAACTCTAAAGAAATAAATTTCTACTGTACTTAACTTTGCCACATAAAATATGGCTGTTAGTTCCCTGTGGGGTTGCTCATTAAAGACAGGATTTTCTGCTCTTGCTTTGAAAAATCTCTTGTGCTGTTCACATTTCTTACTGATCGTGCTCTCCTTGCCCAGAAGCACTGCTCAGTGAATGTGGAGAGGTGGCAGCCAATATATTGGTGCTATTTGGAGTGTGCTGAAGACTATAAATCCTTGCTGATCTCAGGTCATTTAACTGGGACAGGCTGGAATGTCCTTGCTGTTACTCAGGCTGTATCCCAGGGAGTGGACAGTTCTGAATTATGTCCTTGCTGTAAAACTTACTTGTGGCTTTTCTGGATCAGTGTGAAGCATAATTGTTTGCACTGATTTAGACCCCTGCCTGTGTGTTAGTGGGTTGGAGTTAGGAGCTAGACCTGCCTGCTCTGACTGGCTAAGACTATATAAGTCTGGATTTATTTCTGTCTCTATCAGTTCTGCAACGCTGCAGATCTGCAGGAAGTTCCTAACTTCCTTGTGCCACGTATCACCACGTGAATTGGACAGTGCTGCTGTGTGTGTGACCTAGGGCTGGGACAGCAGAGCCTGTCACTCACTTCAGCCTGCTCTGCTAGTGCTCTTTCTGCCCTTCACAGCATCCCAGGGGCTCCCTGGTATTGCCTTTGCTTGCATGTCCTGCCCTCCCTGGTTGGGACCTTCCTTTGAGTGTCTGGAAGTGACTGTGACACTGGTGGTGGCACAGCCTGTACTGTGGGTAGCAAATATCTCAGCAGTGGTCTGGTCTTTTCATCCAGGAGGATGATGAGGATGAGGATTCTTCCTCTGGAGTCTCTGACAGTGATGTTCTCCTCCAAGACGGCTATGACCGAGCCGAGACACGGCCTATCCTGTCAGTCCGTGAGTACCCAGTCTGTGCTTTCACTGCTCCAAGGCATCTTCTGTGCAGACAGTGTCCCAGTGGACTCCACAATCGTGGACTCTTCTGTCCATTTCACCCTGAATTCCTCATGCTCACATCCCAAAGTCCTTAGCACATGCAAGATAAGACTCATTGAGAATTCAGTTTACCATCTGCAGTCTGATAAAGATCTTTTCCTTCTAGGTCACTAAGATGAGAACATCTTATTTTCTAAACACTTTTAAACTAGCTTCAGCAGAGTAATTGGACCAGTGACTCTGCAGCTGTGGAGTCAGTACATACTGTCCTTCAAACTGCTGCTAGAGCTTCCCAAGTGTCCAGGTAGCCTCTGGGTCTGTCGAAGGGATGGATTGAAACACTTTTGTTTTCAACTTTCAGAGAGACGTGGCTCACCCAATATCTTTGAAATCACTGAGAGGGTGGAAATGGGCCAGATGGCTTCCATGTTCTTCAACAAAGGTAAGTGATTCACATTTTCAAAAGTCCTTCAGGTCCTCCTGCACATTGTGTGTATGCCTATGCCTTAAGTTTTATACTTCCTGGTGTGGGTTTGCTGAGCTTGTGATAATTCCACCCCAAAGTGTTGTTCCTTCTCTCCGTGTACTGTGTTTATCCTTCTGTGTGGTGTTTCTACAAAGTGGAGTATTTTTGGGTCAGGTAGGCCAGGTCCTGCTGTGGTGGGCATGGAACTTGCAAAACGCTGCTGGTTATGGGCCCAGTTTCTTGAGACGGACAAGTGTCAGTGCCTTTCCTGACTGCCCTTCACCTACCTCTGAACTCACCTGTCCTCTGTGATCTTCACTACCTACAAGCACTAGGACCCTGCTGTAGTGTTTGCCAGTTCCATTTGGGTTGTAGCATTTGAGAATGAGACATTTGGTCTTCTCTGAGCCCTGTAAGTATCAGTCTGGAAGGGGAGAGACTTCTGGTGGGAGCTTCTGGGAATTGCCTGAGTTTGGGGAATCATCAAGTGAGCTGCAGGGACATGAACTGCTGGAAGGCTCCCTGCTGAGCATGTGACAGGCAGCTGGCTTGTCTTTTTGCTTCTAAATGTCTCTTGTGTGCCAGGGAACAAACCTGTAACTGGTACTGCGATAAAGCCTTGTCCCTTGCTGCGTGTGATGGAAATGCAAACTACAATGATAGGGATTGTGAAACCTGTAAAACAGTACAATGAAATGCTGTGCAGAGCCAGGACATCATCAGACAACCACTGCTGTCCAGTTTTGAGCCTGTCAGGCCTCATTTCTTGTGGAAAGTGACGTTTTCCCCTCTTCTCTGGCCACCTTGCGCAGACAAGGATGGGCTGTTTTTTTCCACTACATTACATCAGCTTTGTGCCAGCGTGAGACTGTTGTCTCTGAAGGGCAGCTGAGCTTAAAGAGTAAAGATTCTTTGAACTGTATTATTTCTGATTTAAAAGTCTAATTGCAAAAGCTTTGTAATTTTCCTGCATGCCTCTTCTGGGTCTTTGTAGATTTAAATCACTTAAGACTATCAAAATAATCCACCTTGGATCAGGCTGCCATGTTTCTAGTCAGAGAAGAGAAGAGGTGACGTGTGTCAGAAACATCTTGTTCCTAGTCTTGCCTGTAGAACTGAGTTGCTCTGACTTCAGGCAAGTTTTCTTGCTTGTTTGCTTTGCCATCTGTAAAACACTGTGAACACTTCCCTGTCCTTAATATTCCTCTGGGGAGTAATATTTGGGAAGTGCTCTGAGAGCAGTCACCATGTAATGGGGTTTAGCAGCCTTGCTGAGGACTCTGCTGTAGAGGTGTGCTCAGCTGTGAGAGGGCTAAGGGATCACAGGAGGCAGAGTGTTCCCATAAGCAAGTTCCAGGAGGTCCCTGCTTTGCATCTGCTTCACAGGGGAGCTGGAAAGGATCCCCCCCAAACCAGGCAGGTGTTGGGCAGGTGCCTTGTGGACCTCTCTGGTGCTCAGCCAGTAGAGGGTGCTGGGAATACGTGTCCTCTCTCCATCAGCTCCGATGATGGAGCTTCCGAGCAAAGTGAAATAAACTGCTTAGTACATCTTAAATCTTAATCCCTCGTCTTAATGTTGCTTTAGCCAGATTTATCTGATTTCTGTGTTAGGGATCCTCCCCAGGGTCTACTCAGCCCATCGTCAAGGGATGAATCCATCTGTGGGAACGTGGCTGGAGCAGCTGCTGACCATGGCCTGACCCAGCTTGTGACTTGCAGATGGGATGAGGTACACACAGCAAAGGGTCCGGGACAGCTGTAACTCATGTGCTGCTGCCTCTGTGCTCAGCAGTGTGGCTCCATCCCTTCCACTGAGCCCTGGTTCAGAGACACCCTCTGGTCTGCGGAGCGGCTGCAGAGACAGACAAGTACCTCCCTCTGCAGATCCATCTGAGGTGC
>NW_008677091.1:8361-11514 GCF_000695815.1 Acanthisitta chloris
AGTAGGACCACTTGGTACTACCTAGTGCTGAGAAACTGAGCCACCCTGGGGAATTCCCAGCACCAGGTACCAACCCGTGTAGTTTCACAGCTAGCAAACGTCTAGGGGTGTGTTTACTCATGATATACGAAGCATGGATCCAAATCCAAGGTGTCTGAGGGTTTTACAGCCTTCAGAGGGAAGGCTGGTGAAAGCTGTGCAACAGACCTCAAAGCCTGTGATTTCTAGTGAGTTCTTTGCTCCTTTCCCTTGACTGATTTTTATTTTCAGCAATCTGACAGGAGTTGAATCTGCAGTCCTAGGAGGTAAGCTGGGGATAAATCTCAATTTCAGACTGTCTGCTTTCTTAAAGGGAGCTGACTTAGGTTTAGGCTGTGCAGAGCCTGTGTGCTCTTTGGAAAGAGCTGGCTCTGTAGAACTGCTTTTTTCCTTGTTTTAAATCTTTGATTTTTTAAGGTGCAATGTTGGGTGCTTTCTTCTGGGACTGAGCAGTCATTTATTGCAGTAATGGATTCCAGGCACATCTATCATGCTGTTTCCTCACAGGAAGTCATTGATTTACTTTTTTTTTCCCCCCCATTTTGTGCTCAGTAATGAAAGTATTGATCAGGGAGGGTCAGCAGCAGTTTATAAAAGAACTGATGCTAAAGTCTTCCTGTCTTCAAGAGGATGAGTTTGGGAAAGGAGTGTCACCTGGACTTTCCACAGACAAGTCTGCACTGGAGCAGGGCGATATAGTGTGTGCTGGTGGGTACTGGTGGTGCTGCTGTGGCTTAGCTGGTCATGTCAGCCTTTTGTGTATGGCCTGAGATCTATAGCAGATCCCAAACCAGAGTCTGTTTAGTCCTGAGCTTAGTGTGGTTGCAGCTTCTGTCCTATGTTGGATATTTGTTATAACCTTCAACTCCTTTTAATGGGAAATTGGAGAAGACTGGTAGGTAGTTTATTGCTGTC
The DNA here is from genome assembly GCF_000695815.1 of Acanthisitta chloris. Classification (NCBI taxonomy): domain Eukaryota; kingdom Metazoa; phylum Chordata; class Aves; order Passeriformes; family Acanthisittidae; genus Acanthisitta; species Acanthisitta chloris. The sequence goes on from NW_008677091.1 coordinate 9,316, forward strand.
TCCAGAACAATGCAGAGACTCCTTAACTGTGAAGCCATCTTCAATCTTTCACAGAGCAAGAAAACAAGGGGGAAACTATATGAAATGATCTGACAGTTTCTGTAATATCTCCATTTGTCTCTTTAGACAAACTAAGAACAACTAAAGCACTGTACAGCAGTACAGAAGCAAGGAAGTCTTCTTGTGCCTTTCCACATACAGCCCTTTTTTTTTAAGGACTGTTTTATGCTAAGTAGGCTCAGCATACTGAATAATTTATGTAAATGAAGGAGAATGCCTATTAATGTTTCCTGACATCCCGAGATCCGGGGGCAGTATGATGGCAAAACAAGGTAGAACTTCGGGGCATCCAAGCAGTGTAGAATTCTGAGTCCACATTCCTGCAGCAGTGCTGTCCTAGTTTGATAGTCGTCACAGCTGTGAGTGTGAGGCAAGGCTTGCAGAGGTGAATTGATTTGCTCAAGCTGCATTAGGATTAAGCATCAGGTGGTATCACAACTTGAAATTATGGGCAAATTCCTTGAGCTGTTTTCCTTCAATGTCAACTTCCTAAATGAAGCAAATTTGAGGCTTTTTTTCCTGTAATTCACCTGTCTCAGAACTAAAATATCTCCCAATTTGTTTTCCCTTGGTGAGATTTATACAGACTTGCTTGGAAGAAGAGAATCCTAGGGTCTCATCAAGCATTTCTTTATCCCTGAAGATTTTAGGCATTCACAGCAGTGTCTTGTTGTGCCCCAGTAAGGCTGTTCTGTGCACCCAAATCATTTGTGTAAGATTTTTGTAATCTCATAGGTGAAGGCAGGGCACGATTTAAAAAAAAAAAAAAAAGAATCAGTGGGGCAGGAACAGCATATAGGTGGTGGGCAGCAGGGTAAGAGGGCTGAGAAACAGTTTTAAAGCTTTGCAGGATTGTACCTTGGCTCAAGTCAATGATAGGGAATCTCTCAAAGCAACTGTTTCAGCCCTGTGGAGCCTGAGCTCTGCAGGGCCAAACCCCTACAAATCCCTGATGTAAAGGTCCTGCAGGTTTGCAAGCAGAGGGTTTGGAATCAGCAGAGACTAAAAGCATCTTCTCTCTGCATTTCTCTGTTTGTCAGGCTGTGCTCACACCAAGTCTGTGAGCATCAGCTGGATGTTTGCCTGTGGCTGTTCCAAGCTGACAGCTTCGTCTGGCAGGTGACTTATGTCAGACCTGTTGGTCCTGACTGCAGGATGGGCTTGAACTAGAGGGTTTAGTGTCAGTGCCAGGTATTGAAGGAGGCAGAGTGGAGCTCTGAGGCACCTCATGTCCCTTCAGTTCCTGTGCCTGGCTAAGTTCCCTGAGCTTGGATGGAATTTGCTGCAAATAAAAGTAGACTGTGGAGCAAATGATAATTTAAGATCTTAAAGTTTTATATATTTGAAATGCAGGGTACAAAAGTCCCTGTGTGCTCTGCTGTCTCTGGACAATATTTTTTCTTCCTGCAGTGGGTGTCAACCTCTTCTATTTCTGCATAATTATCTACCTCTATGGAGATCTGGCAATCTACGCTGCAGCGGTTCCGGTCTCGCTCATGCAGGTGACCTGGTGAGTGTGCTTACTGCTGAGGGCTTGGGTGCCAACAGGGAAGAGAGCAGGCTTTGGGATTCCACGGGGTAGTAAGTCTGGCTAGGATCAGCTGTACTTTCCAAAGAATGGAGAAATGACTCAAGCACAGCTCATCTCTCGTGGGTGGCAAGGAGAGGTTTCTATATTCCCCACCCGAGTGCCTGCTGCCTGCAAAGTAGCTGACCTGATTTCAGCCAAGTCCTCAGGTGTGAAGCACTTCCAGCTTCAGCACTTGCAGGCTTAGGACTTGTTGCTCAATAGTTTGATTGCAATACTCTGCAATATTTTAGCTTCTCTGTCTCTTTGGGTGAGGGCTGAGGGGTGTGATGCTTACTAAACCTGAGGTCAGTGAGTGGTGATGTTGCATGGACTTAGCTCTGACTGAGAGTGGTGCCTTCCTCAAAGAAACAGGTAATGAAAAAGACTGGTTTGGTGAAATTGGGCTGGGCTGGATTGATCAGTGATCCATATATTACCTAAACTCATTACCTTGATGACCAAACTGGCAAATAACTGTAGGCAATTCAAGAATTTGCCTTTAAATATGTGGTACTCAGTGACTTGCTCTGTTACACAGTCCAGAAAATAGAAGGAGGGAGGGAGAGCAG